>NC_062982.1:16802973-17112451 GCF_023078275.1 Leguminivora glycinivorella
TGGACGATCATCTCGAAACTGTGAAATGCGGGTTTGCGGAGAGGTTCAAATTTCATTCCGCGGCTCAACAGGCGAACGAGAGTTTACCGGAGTGGGCGGCGCGAGTTCGCCGGCTCGCTGCTCATTGTGGATTTTCGACTTCAGTGTTAAACGAGACCCTTCGTGATCGGTTTGTCCTTGGCATGCAGCCAGGGCCAGAAAGGGATAAGCTTTTCACCAAACCGTTGGCAGACCTCACGCTGAATAAAGCGTTGGAGCTGGCAGAAGCTATACGGTGTGCTCGGCAGGGTTCATCCCAGGCAGTAGCGTGCGCAGGGATGAATACAACTACACAGGAGCAGGCCGTACTTAAGATAGCGGCCACGTCATCAGCGCGCGCGCCGGGACCAGCTCAGCGCGATAACGTATGCCCAGCGTGCGGGTACAAAGGTCACAGCTCGGAGACTTGCAAGTTTACGAAGTACAGGTGCAAAACGTGTGGTCAACGAGGACATTTGCGTAGGATGTGTCAAAAAAATAGTGCAAAACTCAACTTTATCGAGTGTTGCCCAGAGGAGGAAGAGGTAGGCGATGACGGTAAGCGAACCTTGCATAATATTAGATCCGTTAAAGGTGAACCTATGTATGAGACAGTACTTGTGAATGGAGTCAATATACGATTTGAAATGGATACAGGGGCTGCAGTTACAGTTATGTCAGAATACACATATAATAAACACTTCAGTGAGCCGATAAAACAAGCTGTCTCTAACTTAACCACCTATAATGAGGATCCTATCGACACTATAGGTATGGTGTCCTTGCCCTTTACTTATAGGAATATTACAGCTAACATAATGGTACATATTGTCAGTGGCCGTCGCGTTCCCCTTTTAGGCCGTGATTTTTTTTCGCGATTTAAGCTCCAAATATCGACCGTAAACTCACACAGCTCTTCTAGCACAGATACAGTATTAAATGAGTTAGCCAGTAAATATCCTAGCCTATTTTCTGAGGAATTAGGGTGCTGCAAAGGCGTAACCGTCACTCTTAACTTAAAACCAAACTCGAGACCAATTTTTTATAAGGCCCGAACGATACCTTTTGCCCTCCGCGAGATGGTAGAAAGTGAAATAGACCGGTTAGTAAGCCTTGGAATTCTAGTACCTGTAAGTTACTCCGAATACGCAAGTCCCATAGTACCCGTGCTAAAAAAAGACGGCAAAATCAGAATTTGTGCAGATTATTCGGTTTCACTCAATAAACAATTAGAAGTTGAGAAGTATCCCCTCCCTCGAATTGAGGAATTATTTGCGAAACTACACGGTGGCCAGCAGTTCTCAAAACTGGATTTATCCCGTGCGTATAATCAGTTAGTACTTAGCGAGGAGTCTCAGATGTTAACATGCATAAACACTCATAAAGGTTTATATAAGTACACTCGCTTGGTTTTTGGTTTGGCTAGTTCAGCGGCCATTTTTCAACGTACAATTGAAAGCCTCCTGTCTGGCATTCCAGGGGTCCTTCTATTCCAGGATGACATTTTAGTCACTGGAGAGAACCGTGACCAACACTTGCATAGGCTGCAAGAAGTATGCACACGTTTGCAGGATGCAGGCCTAGTGCTACAGAGTAATAAATGTTCTCTGTTCCAAAACTCCGTTACGTATTTAGGATTTATTATCGATCGTAACGGGCTTCATAAATCACCTGATAAAATAAAATCTATATTAGATGCGAAAACCCCTTCTAACGTAACAGAGTTAAAGTCCTTTCTCGGACTAGTGAATTATTACAGGTCATTTGTAAAAAATGCCGCATCCATCTTGCAACCTTTGCACTCTTTGTTGCAAAAAAATACCCCGTGGTCATGGGAGGCCAAACACGAACTGGCCGTAACCAATATAAAAAATATATTAGCATCTGACGAAGTTTTAGCACATTTCAACCCAGATGCAGATTTGTTTTTAACTGTCGACGCGTCACCAACTGGCTTAGCAGCAATTTTGTCCCAAAAAGAAAAAGGTTGCCCTGAAAGACCCATTTCCTATGCGTCGCGTTCGCTCACTTCAGCCGAAAAATCATACAGCCAAATACAAAAAGAAGCGACTTCCATTATCTATGGCGTTCGAAAGTACCATCAGTACTTGTACGGCCGATCTACTCCTTTCATATTGAGGACTGATCATAAGCCCCTCCTATCAATTTTCAACCCAAACAAAGGCATACCGGAAGTCACAGCTAATAGGTTGCAACGCTACGCTATATTTCTAGCCTCATATAACTTTAAGATAGAATACGTAAGCAGTGCACACAATACAGCTGATTTTTTGAGTCGCGCCTCGACTTGCGCCACGGATACTCACTCATTCTAACCACGACGATGATTTCTTAGATAAAGCAACTTATATTAATTTTGTCTATGACGGCGTCCGTTTTCTGAGCCTAGAGGACATAAAATGTTATACTAAATCTGACCCGTTATTATCAGATGTCGTACATAACGTGTTAAATGGTTGGCCGCATAAAAACAACGATAAGCGCTTGACACCATATTACAGTTGCAGACACGAACTATCATTAGAAAACTCGTGCTTAGTACGTGGTCATAAGGTTGTAATTCCAACAAACTGTCGTAAACAAATAATTTCAGAATTGCATAAGGGTCATTTAGGTAGCACTAAGATGAAGTTGGAAGCGCGTAACCGGTTTTGGTGGCCCGGCATGTCAGCTGATATCGAATGTTTTGTTGCTAGTTGCAGCGTTTGCGCCGGGCTGAGGCCCTCCCTCCCCGCGCACCGCTCGCCTGCTGGGAGTATCCTCCTCAGCCTTGGTACCGTGTGCATGTTGACATGTTAGGTCCTATAAATAACAAACTTTACCTAGTAATTGTCGATGCCTACTCCAAATGGGTAGAATGTTACGACATATCTTCAGGATCGAGTACTCAAGTCGTGATTGAAAAGTTGTGTGACGTTATGTCGAGGTTTGGTTTAATTCACACAATATGTTCTGATAACGCAAGTTCTTTTGTTTCCACTCAATTTAAAGAGTTTTGCAAATTAAATGGCATAACCCATGTAACATCACCGGCATATAATCCTATAAGCAATGGGCAAGCAGAGTCATATATAAAGATTACCAAAAGTGCCATTAAGGGCATTATAATATCCGGTTACAATAAAAAAGACTTACCCTGTAAATTAAATGAATTTCTGTTCAATTATAGAAACTCCATTCACAGTACAACAGGAAAATCACCTGCCGAAATCTTATTCGGTACGAAACTACGTAGCAGATTAGATTTACTAATACCTACTAAACCGCCCCCTCTTAACGCAACACTCGACGAAGTTGTAAAACAAAAACAGTGCTCACAGGCTATTAGTTATGGTGGTAATCGTGTGACGGAGTTCTTAAATAGAGATATAGTTTTAGTTAAGATATATAAAGCCCACAAATCGAGCTGGGTGAAAGGTACCATTGTAAAAAGACTCGGTGCTACAGTATACCTAGTGAGTTTGCTTGGTTGCAACACTGTGCTAAAAAAACACACAAATCAACTTTTAAAGTACAAAGGGGAGAACGTTGAGAGTTGGCACGAAAGAGAGAGTAGTAGTACTGGTCAAACTTCATCGAGTGAGATGGGTATGCCGCCCATCGTCTTGTCGCCCACGACTTCGGGTCTCATCGGTCAGCAGTCTGATTCGAACTCGACGTTGAATGCGCCGAGATCACCTGACAACTGGGCCGGCTGCGAAGTGGATTCGACTCTGCCCACCACCAGTGCCGAGGGCCAAGCCACCCCTCCAGGTCCTTTGCCCGCCCTGGACGCCGAGACACCGACACCGCCGCCGCTCCAGGTCGGCGCGGCCCCGCTGCCCCGCCGCCGCCGCCGCCGGCACAGAACGCCGCGGCATCGGCACGGACTACGGCGACTCGCACTGACCAACCAACTCACGAACCATCTAAACGACCCCGAAACGTCGTTAATTATAAGAAATATTTTTAGACTAAGGGTGGAGGGATGTTGTAGCTATAAGTATGCATATGTACTCATAGGTTAAGTACCGTTGGCTGCGTCCAACGGCGGTCCGTTAGTCGAATACAGGACTTCTTTGAGCGAGCACGTTTGTTTATCTTTCTGCTTCCTAACCTCCAAACTAACAACAACATTACTTGTAACGTTGGTTAGTACCCGCACCCGCCTTTAGGCCTAGTTGGTTCTGACCCGTCTACGGCGACGTTCCAGCTGGACGCCACAGAATTATAGTTAAACCAGAATGAGTAGTTAGGTCAAAAAGTGTGTCCACATGAGAGGGCATTGTTTGGGCTGGTGTCCCTCTCGCACTTACTGACAATGTCAACATTATTCAGTGACGTCATCACTAATCATAAATTGGGGTTACCAATCAATTTTCAAAGTTACTACCAAATCTACTAATACCCAATTGAAGATATTTTATAATTATACAAATCTTTGATTTATTGGCATCAAAATAATTACATTATAATTATTTGCCAATTCTTTAAAATATATCAAAACCCTAGTTTGAATTTTAATTTGATGAAAACACTAAAATAATATAAGAAGTTATAAAGTCAGGTAATATACAGATAAAAATACTACTACTATGGTAACCTCATTAACACTGGCCACACGTGCGAGAGGGACACCAGCCCAAACAATGCCCTCTCATGTGGACCGTTTTCGCTAGTCTGATACGATCACCTTTCTGTCTCAGTGAGAAGGTTCAATTTAGTATGGCAAAAAATGTGATTGCGCTGTCCCCTGTAAAGGTCTTTGCTGTATGCTATGTTTTAAAATGTTCGGGATTGGTCGTTCGCGTCACACGCGGCGAGCAAGACGTCCATCCGCCGTATCATGTTGCCAATTTTATCACTTATCCACGTGGATAAAGCATCCGTCACGCTTTAGGAAGTATGTCAGTGTGAGAGTGACAGATGTCTTATCCACGTGGATAAGTGATAAAATTGGCAGCATGATACGCAGGCTGATCCGTCACGCTTTGGCAAGTATGTCAGTGTGAGAGTGACAGATGTCTTATCCACGTGGATAAGTGATAAAATTGGCAGCATGATACGCAGGCTGCCGGCGTATTATGATTCCAATTTTATCACTTATCAACGTGGATAAAGCATCCGTCATGCTTTGGCAAGTATGTCAGTGTGAGAGTGACAGTCATCTTATCCACGTGGACAAGTGATAAAATTGGAAGCATGATACGCCGGCTGGACGCGGCCCGCGACGGGTCAGAACGATCAAGGCCTAAAACAACGTCACTGGAAACGTGTCATGTGACATTTGTCCCTGTCCTTGGCTCTTCATTATTATTGTCCCGCTCTTGAAACGCTATTTCAACCAATATTTCAAAGTTGTTGAATATTTAAATTTACACGAAAGACTGAATTAATTTACATTGAAGTGTTATCTTAAAGTCTTTAACTTGGTAGAGTTGTTCGAGTATGCTCTGATTTAAGTGCCTCGTTTGGTACCTCACTTTAAGATTTTGTTTTGTTCCCGAATAAATTTTAATATTTCCAATATCGAAGTTTACTTGAGGGGAAGCTGGCGGTACAGGAATAGGAAACTTAATTATTGAACTCAATAATAAGAATTTTATCGACAAAGATTTCATTACGACAAAGAAAAATACGTTCCGGGAAAAAAACCCCGTGGTAATTATATTAACTTTGGGTGTTTTTGTAGGTGCTGCCGCCCTAGCCAGGGTGACGATAGAAGAGATCCCTGTTGGGATTATTTCGATTTCATGTTTCTTAATATTTTATTTCGGTTGTACTTATCTAACGTTGTTTTTTTATATTTAATGTTGTTTTGTTGTTGTTATTTTTCTGAATTATCCAGACAGTGTTTTCAAGACAGTAACTTTTCAAGCTAAACTGTTTATGAATAAGTACAATATCTGTTTACATAAAATATAAATCTATGTAATATCTGTTACATAAAATAAAAATCCTGAACAGTTACTGTTTCAAAATTATACCTATAATGGTTAGCCGAAAATACAGTTTGTAATCATATTTAAAATTGCAAACGGGACTTAATCGCGTATTTACTATGTTTTAAACACTAACCTCCGACGTTTCAAGGACGGCATTGTCCCCGTGGTCTCGGAGCAGACTGGCTGAAATTGACATCAGCATCTTCTAGCTGTACGAGGTTTTCGAACTACCCGCACTTGGTCTGACTACCCACTTGAACAGTTTGTGCACTAGGGATGTCACCTTGTCGACACACAACACTCACGATGGTTGTCTATTGTTTGCCCGACAGTCATTTAACATAATATTCATTTTCCCGAATCTAACTTGCCTGAATTTCATTTGCCCGAATGATTTGTTTACCATAAAAATCATATGACATACTCATTGTTTATCCGAATATTACCTTCCATAATCATACAATGCCATACTATTTGTTAGCCACTTTATTAAGTGCAATAATATGGTTTCATAGAATATTCAAACGCCATAAGCAATTATTGCCATATTAATTGTTGCCCATATTATTACCTAACCTAACCTACTTTCTGATAGCAGTTTCATTTTCCAGGGGTCACAGTTCTAACCTAACCTAACCTAATTTTCCAGCAGTTTCATTCTCCAGGGGGTCACAGTTCTAACCTAACCTAACCTACTTTCTGATAGCAGTTTCATTTTCCAGGGGGTCGCAGTTCTAACCTAACCTAACCTACTTTCTGATAGCAGTTTCATTCTCTAGTCCTTCTAGTACCTATTATAGTAGTTTTCATATTATAGTTCATATTATAGTAGGTGCCAAAGCAGAAGAAACAAATATCGTAAATACGCAAAAATAGTAAATACGCGATTAAGTCCCGTTTGCAATTTTAAATATGTGTAAAAATCGTGAAAGTTTGAATCAGTTTGTAATCATATTATCAAATATAGGGATCCGCAAAAGAATCGCTTAGTGTCTCTATAGCTCTTAAGTTCGTTTAGTTCGCTACGGACCGTTTACGATTAGCATCTTGTCTACGCAGCCGGATACTTAATAACTTAGATCAAAGGAAAAGGAAAATGTAGGTACTTCTTGGAACTCAACGTGGTAAGGTGTGTCTCTGTTGTTTTAGTTAAATGTTGCACATACGTACGTACAGGCATGTACCTACTCGTAAAATTGCTATATGATTGAAAATCTTGAAATTTTATGGAACTTTACAGCATTACCATCGGTGTGTAATGTTTTGAGCAGCAACCAAACGCCACTCACGATAATATCTGTTTCGTAGCTATCTATCTCTATCGCTCTAGCGTATTGGCGCGACAGAGCCAGACTGCATTTCTTTCGGCGTCTGGCGTCGACGATTGCCATTCGGCTAGTTTGGCGGGAGTTAGAAACCAGGTAGGTAAGCATGGTCGCACGCTATCGCACTTACAAATAGTGCGATAGGGATGGCCTGATGTTTTATGATTTTTCAGTATAGATGGTCGTTTTTTTACGCACTAGTTCGAGAAGTGGTTCATTATATGCCAGGTCGAAACTTCGGAGGCTCATCTGTACTGAAAAACATCGTATGATACACGTGCAAAAAGGAAATTCGTAACTCGTGTCGATTTAATTTATCGCCACTCGTTTCGAACTTCCTTTTTTACGCACTTGTATCGTAATGTACTATAGTATACTTAGACTATACTTGCCTGCCTGCTCTTGGTGCCTCACACGTTAACGCATAGGTACGTAACTCTATTTATCTTTCAATCAGCTTTCAATTGTTTAAAGTTCCGATGAATACGATGTTTACAGATTCAAGTGCGTCCTCTCCATCCTTCATAGCCACTGTAACTGTAAATCTATAAAAAGCTATACATGACATACGGGTCAAAGCTTGCTTTAATTTTGACAATATTCTTATTTTATTTTATTCATTTGAACTACTGATGTGCCGACGGAAACTTTCCAAAATTCTGAAATTTTCACATAGGAAAACTTCGGAAACTTTCCATACTTTGTATGGACAATTGTATGGATGGAAACTTTCCATTTCATAAATTTAAATTCCCTTTATTTTTCGTGAAAGTTTCGTGAATTTTTCAAGAAATTTAAGATTTTTTTGGATTTCCGCAACTTGCACATCATTAATTTGAACACTTCTACATATTATCTAACGTAATGATTCATAAAAGATGAACATGGTTTTCCTTTCGTCAATCTTAAAGGTTAAAGATCGGAGATTCAAAAAGAACCCGTTAGCTGATCAAACATTGGGCTCCACAAAGAAACTCATTATTATAATTAACAAAAACTCAAGCGGAACCACAGCTGACGAAGAATTACTAAACTCAGTTTAAAATGCAATGAGCCTATTTGAATTTTGACCCAATTCAACCACTTTCTGGCTTTTGGATGTTTGTAACATCGTCTAATTTAAAATTTCCAAGTTTGGAGTTAATTAACTAAACTCAATTAGAAATGGAACTAGTCTCATTCCCTTGGGTTCGTCAGCGGCTTAATTTTGCCTTTCTTGGAGACAGTTAATTCAGAAAACATGCTGTCTTTAAGGTTAATAGCAAGTTGGACCTCTAAATTCTCCAGAAGCCTGTGAAAAAACCCAATACATGCATGTTACTTCGTTAGAACGTCAAAAAATTTTGCCAGTACAGTGGCATCATTGAGCCCTGATGAGTGCAATAAGGGCCTATTTATACGGTACGAGAACTCGCATATCGCATGCGAGTTGTATTACTATGCGGTATTTGATGGCTGAGTAAAATTGTATGTGACCATAATAGCCCGCAATGCACAGATGTCATATAAATCATAGATCAAGCAAACGTATCTACTTAGCGTGTCAAATGAACAATGTAACTAAAATCACATGCAATTTCACGCGCCGTCTAAATCAGGCTCAATGCTAGCCAGACGCGCGATGTCTACTCATCAACATTGTAGCGTTTCACCAAGGCGCATCAAACTCATTTCAGTCCAAAAAACCCATAGAAATAATTGTCTAAAAAACAATAATATATATAAGTTTCATTCTAATTTCATTTCATTCTGCACAGAATATATAATAAATAATAAATAAATAAATAAATAAATATTATAGGACATTCTTACACAGATTGACTGAGGCCCACGGTAAGCTCAAGAAGGCTTGTGTTGTGGGTACTCAGATTGACTGAGGCCCACGGTAAGCTCAAAAAGGCTTGTGTTGTGGGTATTCAGACAACGATATATATAATATATAAATACATATATACTTAGAAAACATCCATGACTCAGGAACAAATATCTGTGCTCATCACACAAATAAATGCCCTTACCGGGATTCGAACCCGGAACCGCGGCGTAGCAGGCAGGGTCACTACCGACTGCGCCAGACCGGTCGTCAATAATAGTACAAGTACAGAGGGTCCACTGCTTTGATGTTCACGAAATGCCGCCTTTTTAAATACCTACAAAATTCTAACAAAGAAACGAGCTGCACGTGCGCAGCGTCGGACGATAGGGTTGCCTATGGATTAAAACGAATTAATACTCAGACAAAATTTTATACTATATATTTAAGTCTTGAGCACTTTCCAGGTATATATACAGTATTTAACTATTTATATATTTTTGTTTAAGCCCTAACATCACGACCCTTATTGAACTTTTCCGTGGGCCTTAATCAATAGTAGATCTGTGTAAGATTGTCCTATTTTATTCATGATGTCTATTCCACTAAGCATTATTAGCCATTCCACACGCGGACATCGCATATTAACCTTAAAAAACTCGCGAAGTAACAATAGAAAGTGCGAATGTGCATTCCGTGAGAACGCGCGCCACCCCTGATTAGGCCGCGAACTCGCGGCCACCAGCATGTACTTGTAGCGCGGCGATAGAATCGCGGAGTGAGCCGGCCCTGGTTTCTGCCACTCATAACATAACCAGTTCCATCAAAGAATATAGAATTTATGAAAACGAATATTCTTTGCATGTCGCTCTCACACAATATAACAATACATTCATGTTCCCGCCTACCCGAATATTAATACAAAATACGTTATTGATTTGGCACTTTATTAGACTACGAAAGTTAATAAGACGAACGATTGCGTAACGACGTCGCTGCGATCCTGCGGCTTTTATATCATACGATACGACGTTACGGCCCCGCCACGACATTGGTCTAAGCGCGACATTTAGTAGATTCTGGGCCTGAAGCCAATATATAATATAATCCGTCGCGTATCGTAGTTATCTCTTTCTATCGTTATTCTGTATTGATGCAATCTGTGTTAGCTTTTGTGCGCAATTAAATATAACTATAATTTAATATTATATAATGTAATGTGTTGTAAATTGTTAATTGTGAATTTTATTTAATGTAATACGATATGGATTTTAATTGTCCGAAATAAATGAATTTTATTTTATTTTTTATTTTTTTTTATTTTGGCTGCATATTAATATATCATGAGGTGAGCAAGGATAAAAACTTGATGATACTCGTACAAAGCTGGAGTAAATAATATCCGTTTTTCATAGCTTCATAGCATTATTGTATCGTTACATTATTTTACTAACCAATATGTTTACAACTTATATCAAAGATACACACGTAGATGGTAAGTATCCATAGGTACCGTATAATTGTAAAAATAATTATTGATGAAGAGACTTAAAGTGGTTAAATACAATATTCCAGGAACGGTAGCTAAATGTCATACGCCAATCTAGGGTAAACTCGCCTCATTCAGTGACATACCTAATTCGCTGAAACAACCAAAAATCGTCTTTCGGAATAGTGCTTCAAAGCTTGTATCACCGAATTAGGCGTGTCACCGAATGAGGCGAGTTTACTCTATATGTAGATCGTTTTGCCATTGCGCCGAATCGTTTTTGATGGTATTTTAAAACTAACAACTAACAACCTAATATCTATTTTATATTAATTTGACAACCATGAACAATAAATAATATTTGACTTCTTAAATAAGTAGAGGTCGGACAGTTAGGTGTCATTTGTATGACGTTTTCGGAATAATGAATCTTAATATTATGTTGTTAGAATAACGCCCAGTTGTCCGATCTCTGTAAAAAAGTAAAGTAGGGACCAAGAAAAGTGGCGCCATCTCGTGTTGACCCAGTATCTTTTTTGTCACTGAGCCAATGGAGCAAGCAATTCTTTACCATATTTTGTCGTGACATGTAAAGCGGCGCCGGCGCCATGTGCCCAAGGATGTTATATTTCTTTATTTGCCCCTGTCATGGAGGGATGTGGAGGAAATGAGGCTGCAGGCTGAATTACATTTTTGCTCGCAACCTCTTCGTGATTATAATTGTTTTCTTTTGTGTACCGGGGTCTTTTTGAAAATTTAAATGATACTTGTACTCGGTTCGGTATCTTAAAGTGTTTTGTAAAGCATTGTTGGTAGTTACGTAGGTAATATTATGTATTTCTCGGTATTGTTGCTAACAAATGTCCACAGCACTAGCGACATCTGGCCTTCGAAGGTATGCAATATTATAGTATACTATGCATCTTAGAGATCTTAAAATAATGATGCCTCTTTCTGCTCCACTTGGCGGGGGCACTGCCGTTCCCCCAGATAAAATATGAAAACACATTATATTTTTCATCATTTATTTTTATATTTGCACTACTAACTTAAAATAACAAAAATACAATATATTCCAAAGGCGATATGTCCATTTCTAAATATAATAAATGATACTGAAAAATATTGAAAACTTAATTTTAACACATACAATAAATATATACCATTTTATAAACTTTATCTTAAATTAAATAGGTACCTATGTATTACACACGTTTCTTAAGACTAGTTAAGTAGTTATTATGTAATTTTATTCAAAGTTTTAGGAATAATTAATGTAAGAAGCCACAGATACAAGCATTATTCAACTTACTTTTTGATTACAGAAAAGGAATATCACAGCTATTAAGTTTATTATTTACAATAAAAATTACTCGTTCTCAATTAATGTAATATTTTAGATTAATTTCAATCAAAGTTAGCCTGAAATGTTATGAAACAACCCGAAAGTTAGTTTTTATACAATTATAACTACTTTTTAAATATAGGGTACATGGCTTCAACATCTATATTTTGGTGTAAAGCTAACATTAAAACTATTGGCAAATGATATTAGCATTATTTACAAATAACAATAATTATTTTGTCAACTAAATAATACATAAATAATTATGGAATAGTATAGGAATGTGTAAACTAACCTCTCTAATCGGTACAAAATCAATGTTCCCTAAATAATTAAACAAAAGCAACCATAAAATGCAATTTTTCGAATGGCAAAAAACCGATGAAATATGTATAACTTTAGAAGTAAATTTAAAATTGTATTAGACATAACCACTTACTGATTATAGCTTTCCAATAGAAAAGGGTCCTTATGCTGCAACTACAATAAACACGAATTCTTATATATTAACATTCTAAATTTCCCGTATTTTTTAGGTACACATTTTTTAAGTCACTATTGGGTCAAACGCGATAAAATATCATGATTTTATTATCTTCCGTGACCATATAGCCAATGCAACTTGACCGAAACGTCAAAAAAAGTAAAATAATGATATCTGATCGCGTTCGGTCACAGGTCGAACACGGGTGAATTTACCAGAAAGACGAATTAATGTTGAAATTTCAGATGAAAAGGTCCTTATTGCTCTTGAAGCATAAAGGCCCTTCTATAATGAAAACCACATTTTATCTCACACAAAAAATACCGTAGCATCCACGCATTAAAATGCAACGTAAATGCAAAACTATTGATGAATTTTTGAACAAGAACTATTGCGAAAAGAATTTCAATTAAAGGAAAAATTTCAATTACAGCGGAAAATGGATTCTACCTCGATGTTTAATACACTTTTTTATTTAAAATACTACGAATATTTTTTTAAACTTTGTTTTCTTTTCAAAACGAAAAAGAGATCTTACTTGTTGCTATGTGTCGCACTCAACTGCACGTTTTTTTTGTGAGGAGAGTAGGAGACCTAAGGTTTTTTTTAAGGTAACAAATCCCCATAGATTTGAAGGTATTTCTTTTTTACTGTTTTTTAACCCTTAAGTTTATTTTCTAGTAAGTATCGGAATTATTATGATGTTGGCCATCACGTTGCATAGTGACACTAGCGACATCTATATTTAAGTTGGAAATATTTTTGTTTAAAAATGTGTTTTTTTTTTGCCCATAAGTATTTCAAGTAAAGATATGTATTAGTTTCTAGTAAGCATCGGGTTGATTATGATGGCTAGCGTAACAGCACGTTTTTTTGGGAAACATACGGCGAAACATTTTTTAAGATTAGAAGTGTATCTGAAAGTGCTATTTGATGTTTTTTTTGTTATGTCTTAAGGTTAGTTTCTAGTAAGTATGAGATTGATCATTAATGCGAGCGCATTGCGTAGTGACACTAGCGACATCTGTATTTAAGAGGTAAGTATGCGACCTCTAAACTACAGATGTCGCTAGTATCACTACGCATACTACTGCGACATCTGTAGTTTAGAGGTGTAACAATTTTTGTTTATGTAGTAAAGCTTAGTTTCTAGTAAGCATCGGGTTGATCATGATATTGGCGAGAGCGTTGCGGCGCTTGCGCCACGCGCCTGCGCCCTGCGCGTGATACTGCAGCTGCCGGTACCAGGTGCGCGTGCGAGAGCTCTCTTCTGCCTGTAAATTAAAAAAATGAGGGTAAGTAAAAATGCATATCACGAGATTTTTAGAGCACGAAAATTGGTTAAACCAAAAATAGATATATTATTGGATATTATAACTCGGTATAGACGGATAAAATCTAAGAAAAAACGTACCTCAGTACCATACAGAAAAAGGTACGGTAGTCTAGATGGCATTACACTTTTTGGGTACGCTCAGCTAGAAGGCGCTAATATTAATATTTGACATTTTAACACATATCAAGCTAAGAATATGGGCCAAATTGTCAAAACTGAGGTTCAAATGTTTTAAGCCTGTGTCAAGAGATGGCAGTCTATGCACTGTGATTACACATGTTACTTCGACAGTAAATCTTTATAATACTCGATCCTCTTTGATATCACGAAATTTTTAGAGCACGAAAATTGGTTACACTGATCAAACTTGAAACCCTTTATAAAATCGAATGGTAGATAATGTTTTTTGGCATTGACAGCTTTTTGAACTATAAAGACTAAATTTGTAAGTAATAAAATTAATAATTTTGCTTATTGTTTTTATTTTATATCCAACCGGCTGCGCCATTTTTAAAGACGACATATTTAAAGACCCTAGTTCTATTTATTAATGTGACATTGCATTTTTTTTTCTCTTTTTGACTCTATGTATCGGTATATCTTACTTGGCTTATATTCTCTAATTTAATCTTTTGCTGCACCTCAAGGGGTTTCATGTGCTGTACTGTATATTATGTATAGACTGTATAGTATGTGAATGCTAATAAAGAAATGAAATGAAATTAAATGAAATGTTTAGTACATTAACTTGTTAAGACACAGAGTCAGAGCACGGTTTTAACACTGAATTCATTCTTTAGTTAACAGCATTTTACTGCAATTATATCACAGTGTTCATATTATGGATTTCTAGGTTAGAACAGCACGGGAAGCATGGTCGCGCGATAGACGATAAAATAGCAGGCCGTCCCTATCGCACTATATGTAAGTGCGATAGGGATGGCCTGATATTTTGTCGTCTATCGCGCGACCATGCTTCCCGTGCAGGAAAAAACAAATTATAGTGATTCAGGAAATAATTAGATATTTGTGATTTTCCTTACACACTTTGCTTTACTATCTAATAATTCATTATATGTCTATGTAAATAACACCATCAAAATATAATAACGTACAGTATGGCCACTCCCGCTCCCCGCTGAAAGTGCCGCCCACCCCCTCTCGGTTACCTCACAGTTACCGCCTGTCAAAAACGCGAACAGTCGACCTGTCATATTTCACTCATACAAGCATGGTACGCGTTTACTTACACGAGCTTAGACTGCGTGCTGGGAACGCGCCTCTTTCACACATTTGATTGCCAGTGTCCGTGGTGTGCTATAAGGGAGACTTGAATGGTGCATAAACCTTAATTAAATAAAACTCACCTTGAAAATATATGAATCCTTAGTAGTTATCTCGTGAACTTCGAAGAAATGTTCAGGCTCATGATCCGCAGCCACCACACACCTATCCAAGAACAGCGGTTCTCTCTGCAGCGTGTATCTTCCTGCCTTTTCTCTCACTAGGAGGAGAGCAGCCTCTCTCACTCCACTCCGTGCGAAGAGGGCATCGCCTTCTCTTTCTCTCGCTTCGCGATCTCTCGCTTCTCTGGTTTCGCGGATCTCGTTCGTTTTGTGCGTTATCGTTGGCTGAAATAGAATATAGGGGTCTAAGTGTGAAATTCAAAATTTCGGGTCACAACGGAAATGGATTATTGTCATTTTAACACTAATGAAATAATAGGTCAACAATAACATGCCGTCTCACAAAGTAGAAGAGTCAAATCGATAAGATAACGCAACGACACTACAATATTCGCACTAGTCATTACAGAAGCGTAGAATAGAATTTATTTCATTAGTTTATTTAAAAATAAAATAACATAAATAAATAGTTCTATTTTAGGCAACACGGTTGTACACCCATATCAATTAAATATGAAGTACAGACATTGTAGAAAAGTAAAAGGGAAGATGCGCCTATTAGATTTTTTTATTCAATGAATTGTGACTTCACTATCTTGCAGTTGAAGCAATAAGTCTATCACTTTCCTCTCAATATCTTAATCAACACAGGCAAAACATTAAACATATCCATACTTAATATTATAAATGGGAAAGTGTGTGTGTCTGTTTGTTTGTCCGTCTTTAAAACGGAGCGACGAATTGACATTATGTTTTAAGTGGAGATAGTTGAAGGGATAGAGAGTGACATAGGCTACTTTTGATCTCTTTCAAACCCCCCATTTCCCTAAAATGGGGGGAGGGGTGAAAGTTTGTATGGAGCATTCCGCAATTTTCAAATTTAACGCGAGCGAAGCTGCGGGCAAAAACTAGTCACACTATAAAAATATAACAGAAAAAATAAATCACCTTTCCGTTAGTTACCAAAAGGGCGTTGATGGGCGTCAGCTTGATTGTGCGTCCTTTCCGCCAGTTGTTGTCATTCGGCTGGGTGAACAGCAACTTCCCTTCCATTGCGAACCTTCAAACATACAAAACAAGGATTATAATCAAGTAAAGGAAGCAGTAAAAGAAAAAAATTGTTTTAATCATAGGCCAACAGAATTAGATGACGGCTTAATAGAATTAGGACGGTGGTATTATTGGTAATGTTTTCATTGTCGGTGAGTACTTGCTTCCATCTAGGCTGACAATTCGGTATTATTTTAGCGGAGTTGTTTCAACGTTAACCTTTTCGCTGCCATTAACTTGATATAAATCAAGAGGCGATTTGAGACTTTGCGCGAGGATTGGCGCTGCGCTGATTGTCAAAAATACAGGTTACCTTATAGCATGCAAACATGATGCAAACGGTAATAATACGGTTGTTGGAACTGTGTGATGTGACTGTATAAAATTTTACATAATATGCTTCGTATTGAATATGAGTGCAATTTTTGAAATGGCGTTGGTGACACTGATCTTTATCGCTGGAGAGCTCCAGAAATACAAGTAATTATACGTGTAAAAAGGAAATAACGTTTGAAGCAGTAATTCGGGACAATTCCGATGCCTAAAAATATATCGCACATAAAATTGTCGTTAAGTGAAGAGAGAATGGCCTAACTATATCGATTGAGGCGAATCTTAGACTAGTATGCTTTTGTTACTGCAAGGAAATGTTGTAAGGAAGATCTTCGAATTGGCCGTTTCTTAAAATTTTCGGTTGGGCATATAGATAGATAGATAAATAGATAGAATACTCTTTATTGGCACACCTCAGCAAAAGATACAGTGGAGACAAAACAAATGATTATAAATATAGGCAGACAACAGGCGGTCTTATAATGAAAAAGCCAAACCCATTTTTATCATATATTACGAAGTAATCAATTTTATAGTAGCGATTGGTGTAACGACCGTATTGTGACAAAATAGATTGATTACTATAGTTATTGATCAGCACCATACAAGTACTTGGCCAAAGCTTTTACCTATAAGGCACATGTAGAGAGCGGATTTCAGGCAGCGATTTAAATATTAATATGGATATGGCTAGTGCAATTTTTAAATACATGTCATGTGATTTATAAATACATGTCATGTATGTTATTGTCACATGGCAGCAAAAAGGTAGTCACTTTTGGAGAAATCAAAGCCAAAATGTTTTCAGTGTTTAATTCGTATAGGTTTAGTTTTGCTTGGGAGACTGATCGGAGGCAACTGTTTTGTTTAAAAAGTTATTGCACATAAAACCGTCTGCGAAAAGACATGAAACAATGTTATACTTCGGTGTTTTGCTTTAGTCTTTACATGCAAACTGGTACCTTTACAAACTTTTTGTATACTACTGGCGTTAAATATAAGTAATAGGGTAATTACACCAACAAATGAACTTTTAAGGTAATTTTAGAATTCTTTTCATGTAAGTCCATAAGAAAAACCATTCCAATTTTTTTTTTTTGTTTTCGTAATATTTAAACTTATTTCATTTAAACTTTCACGATTTTTGTACACACATACTTTAAATAGGAACGAAACTTAGTTTGTTCCAATACCACGGGCCGTCAACATGCCGTCAACAATGCCGTCTTTGAAACATTGGAGATTAGTTTAAAAAACATAGACGCGATTAATCCATTACAATCATCATCATGCCACTTCTTTCTGGCGTAACTATTGTCGACTTAAAGTCACATGTTACCAAAACTTAAATATTAATGTTTCTTCAGGCCCCGTAGCCGAATGGCATTTCTCCGACGCCAAACGAAAACGAAACGCCGCGAAAGGTTATCTGGCTCTGTCGCGCCAATACGCAAGAGCGATAGAGATAGATATCTACTAGCGTTTCGTTTCGTGAGCGTTTCTTGAGCGTTTCGGCCATTCGGCTACGCACCCTGAATTCACAATTTTGTCGATTTACGAGAATGCCGCATTTCGCTCAGTCACTAGCACTGTTCATTCACTGGTACACTTCCCCCGCCAGCTTATCACATATTCAGTCGAATTTAACACATTGCAATTAACAGAATACAATAACCCTTTGTGAATACAATTCAGGCACAATACAATTACTTCGGAATGAAAGGAAATTACGTAGACAAGTTCCATTAAACGAAACTTCATTAAATTCGTGCATGGCGGGTCCTGGAGCGAAGCGCATATTGCAACCGACATAATAATTACCTACCTTGCCGTTCTGTCTCCTCTACTCAGTATTCGTATTATGAAAACAATTTTAGACGCTACGCTCTGCAAATAGACGGCTTTGAGGTTATGCGAAAAGTAATAGTTATTTGTTATACAAGGGGGCAAAGTTGTATTTTAACGCCGAGTGTGGAATTGAAAAACGAGCAAGTGAAAGGATTCTATAGTTGAACCACGAGCGAAGCGAGTGGTTCGAGAATAGAATCCTGAACTTGGGAGTTTTTTAACACACGAGAAGTAAAATACATTTGCACCCGAGTGTAACACAAAAATTTTCCCCTCACTATAGCGAGGAAACTACAACGCAAAAAATGCGTTTATCACTGCTGTCAGTAGTTCCACAGGTGGTAAATCATCTTTATTACTAGATTCACCTACTTTTATCAATTTTAAAGCAGTTAATTTGACTTTATTCAACGTCAAACATAATTGCGTATAACTCTTACAATAAAGAATGATCACATCAAAAATGTGGCTTTGCTTTTTTTAACAATTCATACCTATATGGTTGATGATAAATTATAGTTACCTATGGGCCTACACTGTAGTAATTGGTCGCTTCAAATTTAGGCAAGAAAATATCACGGCAATAGAAGTCCTTTATTGATAAGATGATAAGTTGAGAGCGGATTTCAGGTAGCGATTTAAATATTAATATGGATATGACTCGCATAATTTATTATTTTTTCTACACACAAAAAAAATGTATCGGAACATAAAAGTAAAACCCTTTTTGGATGCTTTTGTGAATATCGGGCAAAAATTGTGATGACCATAAATAAAAAAATGTTTATGTAAGTTGCGCATTGCACAGTAAACCTTCTATTACGACTCAAAGAATAGAAAAATGAAAATAATACGCTTCCTCTAAACAAACTCCTTTATTTTGAATAAAATACTTTTCTTTAAAAGTAGTTTGTTGCAAAAATAACATTAATTTAATTTAATTATTCAGCGAAGTTTGCGGAGTTCGATGTAATAATAATAGATTTTAAGACCTAATTATAAACCAAATGACATGTATTTAAAAATTGCACTAGCCATATCCATATTAATATTTAAATCGCTGCCTGAAATCCGCTCTCTACATGTGCCTTATAGGTAAAAGCTTTGGCCAAGTACTTGTATGGTGCTGATCAATAACTATAGTAATCAATATATTTTGTCACAATACGGTCGTTACACCAATCGCTACTATAAAATTGATTACTTCGTAATATATGATAAAAATGGGTTTGGCTTTTTTCATTATAAGACCGCCTGTTGTCTGCCTCTATTTATAATAATTTGTTTTGTCTCCACTGTATCTTTTGCTGAGGTGTGCCAATAAAGAGTATTCTATCTATCTATCTATCTATATGCCCAACCGAAAATTTCAAGAAACGGCCAATTCGAAGATCTTCCTTACAACATTTCCTTGCAGTAACAAAAGCATACTAGTCTAAGATTCGCCTCAATCGATACAGTTAGGCCATTCTCTCTTCACTTAACGACAATTTTATGTGCGATATATTTTTAAGCATCGGAATTGTCCCGAATTACTGCTTCAAACGTTATTTCCTTTTTACACGTATAATTACTTGTATTTCTGGAGCTCTCCAGCAATAAAGAGCCCTCGGGAATAGCACTTGCCTCTGTTACTGCCACTAAAGCGACGACTATCAGCTTTACGATGCAAGCAACAAGATATGGCGGAAGATACATTTTTACTAAAATGTAAAATTTCCTATTAGAAATGAAAATTAATGCAACATACAAGCTGCATATAGAGTTTAAAAGAGCAACAAGAATTTGCTTCCCAAAAATGATTGCACAGCAACGAGTAATTCAGCTACCGCGCTTCATAACTTTCAATTACATACAGACTTTATACTTCTAACCGATTAAATGGAATTTGTTTTAATATTTCAATAAGTTAATAGATTTGAAGGAAGCATAATAGATTTAACTACACAAATTTAAATAGAAATAAAACATTATCGCATTCTAAATAAAGAACATCAGCGACACCATTAAAAATCACGACCCATAAAACAGAGAGGGGTTAAAAACTCTGCACCCGCATGACATTTATCACTTAACCCGTAGATAAACCTGCGGGCCGCAATGTTCCAGTAATGGGGTCATTTGTCCCATCCGCCAATAGCACGAGAATGTGCAAGGACTACAATTTGCCGAAATTATCGCGAATGGCCCGAAGGACAATGTTTATTTTTTAATTAAATCGGGATTAGATTGAAGACTTTAATCTCGGCCGGATAATAGTTTTTGTCCCTTCTGTTTGGTTTTACAAATTGGAAATCTTTTGTTTTGACATTTTCTCGGTCCGCTTCTAACAAGATTAAATTGTGTTTTGTATCTGGCACCGATAGGATTTTAGGCATTTAAAAAGCCTTTTATTTGCTTTTATAATACTTACCTACAACTCGAATATTTATAACAATATCATTTCAAGGTTAAAGGGATATCGACATGTTCTAGTTGGAGCATGATTCATGAAACTAATAATAACAAAAACAATTTACATAACTTTCATAACATCGGCACTCCCACCCGAACCAATGAAAAGTAATTAACAATGGATACCAGTTTAAATTTGGAGTTTATTGCGCGATAATACTGTAAATAATTTAAAGAGTTTTCAAATTTCCCTTACGGTTTTTATGTGTGGTTGGCAAACAGATATTTCTGCTGTAAGGCATCAACAAAGCCTTGAATTTTATTTGTTTCGAAACCAATTTTTAATTTTACTGGGCACCTACAGTTACTCTCTCTCAAAAGTTTAGATAAGCAGAAAACGTACCTTGCATCATCGTGATTCCAATCAAGGACGTCAACGGCCATCTTTCTCAGTCTGATATCAGCGACATGGAGATCGTGAGCAGTTCTTCTAGCCGCAGCAAGTCTCCTCCACAGTGGGACGTCTCTTGCTGCAGCAGCTGCTGCTGCCGCTGCTGCGTTCATCTCTTCCAGTCTGGATTCGACACAACGCTGAGCGCTGCGCACGTCATCTCTTTCAGCGGCGCACGCTGCCGTTGAACGATGAAGCCGAGATAACAGGAGCGGATATTTTGTTACACGTTGGACAGGCACCTGAAAAATTAGAAGAGAACTAGAATCAATTTAAGATGATAACAATAGAAAGGACAAACGATAAATAATTAGTTAAATGTGTAAAACATAAACAACATCTTAAAAAGAATCATCAAAGATAAAAAAAAGGCAAGGAACCAAATTGAGACGGTAATTTCTTTTGGAATAAAGAGAAAAGATTTGGAAAGAGTTGTCCAAATATGATAATGAAATAATAAACTCAATACTTACCATTAAGAAGGAGTTCAAGTTCATCCTCCTTAAAACAGTGTTTTCCATTTGAGAGACTCGCAAAAATATCCGAAGCAGCTCCTTGTCTTTCTCAAGGCCCGCTAATAGAAGTGCAGCGCCCGCTTGTTTGACACAGTATGACTGGAATGCCGTCAGCATGCCAGAACACTCTAGAAGTATCTTCCCCACGTTCACTGTTAATAAGTCCTGAAACAGAAGAAGCAATTTGTTACATTTCATTGATGGCGAGATACACTGCTATAAATAATAATGAAACGATTTAACTCTTGAAATGAAAACTAATATACCAATCATTTGTAGTATATCTCTCTGGTCATTAAACTCACGTATAAACCATTTTACATTCATTTTAAATTTAAAATAATGTTAACAAAGTAATAAACTCAAAAAGCCCGAGTTTTTAAATAACGTACCTCATCTCCTTGTTCAACCGCAATTTCCAGAGCATCTCTTAACTTTTCAGACAACACTTGATTATTTTCAATGAGTTCTTCAACATTAAGGAAAATTGCACTTAATTGTTCTTGATTAAGTAAGCCCGCGACTAACATAGGTTTGTAAAATTCCTCAAGGATAATTTGCAAATCTCGCCCATACTTTTCCTCGGTCTCAACAATTTCTGTTATGATTTCTTTTCTCTCTGCTCGCTTCTTCGCACATTTTCGGCACACTAATGGAGCATACAATGAGCCTGTAAAAATAAAAACAATTGTACCTATTCCTTAATCGGATTGTCATATACATTCACATTTATTATAAGAACATGAAGCTAATTCAGTTAGTATTGGTATAATATTGTTTTGAAGATCAGAGCCATACAAACCTTGTTCTGTGACTTGAGTCTCGACTGTAGTATCACAATCTTCACAGAGGTGTATTGGGGTATCTTTATCCGTCAGTGTATTGCAAGGTGATATTTTTCCCTGCAGCCGACTTCTAGATGACTTACTTGTTTCTGAACCAACACCAGAATCGTTCCTTTCAATTTCTGCGGATGTTTTCTTACAAACAAGGGTCTTTTCTATACTATCATGATTAATAATTAACGAATTGTCTTCACTTGAATCGGAGGCGTTAGATAGCTGGCTTGTATTACTGCTTAGATGAGCATTTATTTCTGAATTTATTAATTTATCTTTGGATTGATTCAATGAATCGTTTTCAGTACCAAAACTAGTAATATATGTATCTTCGTCATCAATACCTCTTTCTTTAGCATCTACCAAATAGGATAAAATATCATATTTTGATGCTCCTTCAAAAATCGACCGCGAACCATTTCGTTTTTCCTCGTCTAATATTGATAATGATGTTGGAGGAGGATTAACTGGTAATGGAGGTGGCATATCACCAATTTCTTCATAAATGGGATCACTGTTAAGGCGGATTGATTCATAGTGATGATCATCATCAGTGTTGCTTGCTATCTCAATATCGCATAGCGCAGCATCCACTAACATTTGATAAAACTTAGATCTTGTTGAAGTCGTGTCATCTTCAGTAGAAAGTTCGCTCGCGGACGCGTTATAACAGTCTGACATAGGTTCAAGGTCTGAAAATACTCCCATAGCACCGCTTTCATACTCCATACTTTCATAGGGAGCAGAGCAGCCGTTGTCGTCGTTTTCTAGACAAGCTGACGGGTCGGCTGCTTTCTTGTCCGACTCGTCATCTCTGGCGCTATTTTGTTCGTTCACATTATTATTTACTTTTGTCTCTTCCCTTTTATTAATTTCTTCTTTAAGATTCTTTAAAGAGCTTTCAATCAATTTTCCGATTGTGATTTCTTGTGTTTCCGTACCATCCTGGTTTTTAGTTTCTTGAAGTTTTATAAGCGAATTCTCTATTAATTTTTTAACTAGTCCTGAGTCGAGACCTTCTGCTAAATGGCCAAAGAAGGGGTCGTCAAAGAGTTTGCTAACAACGTTTCCATTTTGTGACTGTTTTTCTCTCTCGGAGATTGGTCAAAAGATTCCTCACTGTTATCCAAGGGATTATTACTCTTTCCACAAACGTGCGGAACAAGGTTTAGTTTAACAGCTTGTACAGGATCATTCAGAATTGTGGACATATCGGGTGTACTAATGTCATTAATTGAATTAGATGTGTTATTAGAATTCATTGATTGGTTGTCATTATAATACTCTTCGTACGTATTTGATTCTTCTTTCTTTTCTCTGCGGTTAGATAAAGACGTTCCTATGTAGATCTGACTCTTAGATTTCTTTACTGCTTTTTGAGGTGTTCCAACGCTAATAGTAACTGTTGTTCCAGTCTGATAAGTATCACACGTGTTTCCTGAATCATCATTGACCACGACTGAAGATAAATAAATAGGCGTGTCACTGCTGACATTCATTGTAGAATAGCATTCATTGCCACTGATCTGAATAGATGTTTTTCTAGGTTCATTTTCTGTTATTTCAGTTGAAGCATTAGGTTCTTCGCCCTCATCTGAATCAAATTGTTTTACTCTTAAAACAGTTCTTTGCTCATTATCATTAGCGTCCGACCATTCATCACTTGTGGAACTTGTAGAATTATTCCTCACGAATCTCGTTTTTACGTAATTATTTTTCTTTAACTTGCGGTCCTTTACTTTAAGCCGAGGAGGCGGCTCAGGTGATTCTGATATACCTCGTCGCAAATTGTTCAAGATCTTTTGTGTAATATCACTATTATCACTTATATTTCCTGATTCATCATCATTTTGCAGTGAATTCTTTTCAACCGCTTGTGACTCAGTAATTTGCGACGATTCATGTCGAAATGCATTTTCTTTATTTTGTTCGAATTCATTGAGAGATCCTAAAAAGACCTGACTTGTATGTCCATGTTTAGGTTTGGGACGCAACGCCATTGTATCCAAAAATTTAGGAGGTGCAACGGACATAATCGACGTTAATCTTTCTGATTCCGAGCGACGCAAAACAGGTATTTTTGGTACGTTGTTATCTGCAAAAATAATAAAATAGGTACAGTTAGGTCAATACAATTAATACAGCCAATCGATGTGACATGTAGGTACATTTTTGATAATTTCATCATCTTTATCCTTATACACGTTAAACTTTCGTGAGACATATTCAAATAATTAATGAATCTACGGTTGTACTCCGTCACGGAGTTTAGCCGTCGCGTAAACTCCTATATGCCTGAAGAGGGGCCTCCGAATTGGCCCGAAGCATGTCGCAGCAATAGCGATATAATAACGTGAGTACAACCGTAGATTCATTAATTATCTTTATCCTTCATAAAAAAAAACCAATAAAGTTAAATTATAAAATACTAGATCATTTTATGTAACTCTTGACATTCAATATTCTTGAAAATGCATTTACAAATGTAATATTTCATTCATCATTGGCCGCTTCAAGTCTAAAGATATGGGACTATGGTTTTTTACCTCAATAAAATATACATACCTGCTACATTTTCATCAGTTGATTTCCTTGCAGTATCTGAGAAAATATTAGTTTCTACGGGGCTGGTACCTTCCGTAATAACTCCAAAGTTATTGTTTACTTGTACATCTTCATACAGGCTTGGGTCGTTTCCTGTACTCTGTGTGATTAATTTTGCCAATTCAAGGTCAACCTCTGTCAAACTATGGCTGACAATATCACCTTCTGCTACGATATCGTCTTCCATATCTGCTGGTATATCACCGGGTATTCCTCTTACCGTGTTTTCTTGAAGATTGAATTCTGCTGTGTAAATTACTTTTGTTTCTTCGTTTTCTACTAAAAATTGAACACGCTTTCGCTGTAATATATTCTGTGTTGTAGTTAAACCTTTTTCTTTTGGCTTAGGAAGGTAGAACTGTGAAGCATTGTTTCGTTTCTTTTCGGACGATTCATCCGATGTTTCCAATTTTGGATTCACCATATATAAGTCATAATTTCTTGGCTTCTTAAGAATAGATTTTATGTTTTCAGAGTTATTTGATTTATATTTTTGATTTCGTGAATTATCTGTGGGTGCTTTTCTATTATAGTTACGTTCTGGTAGACGTTGGTTGTCACTTTCACTATCATCGTCTGTTCTTGCATTCCGGACTCTTCTTGGTGGTCGTTTTGGAGAAACACTTTTCTGTTTTGTGCGATTTGCGGGAGATAAGTTAATAGTCTTTTTATTCGTGGGTTTATTTACAGGCAACGATTTGTAACTTTCAGTTTTAATATTTGGTAATAAGGAAGATATCCCCTGCGTTTTCATTTCAAAATTTTTGAGATCACAGTTTAAGGAGTCGTAAGAAGTTGTATCTTGTATAGCATAAGTCTTGGATTCATCTGATATACGAATGCGTTGGCCACCGATAGCTTTAACATTAGTATCCGACTTGGACTTACTCAGTGGCCTAGAGTTACCTACTTTAAGTGGATCTTGAAACATATCTGCATAATCATCATCAAATTCTATTTCGACTAATGATTTTGAATGACCACTTGACTTCACCAGATCGTACGGGTTGATGTCACATGATAAAATAGATTTCTTAGAGTCGTTAACGTTCGCATTGTTATCCTCGTCCACCCAAACATCATTGACTCTACTAACAGATTTACTTCTAATTTTACGTTGCGATTCTGGACTCGGCTTCCTATTTTTTCCTCTACATGGGCTGATGCTTTTTGCCCGTGAACGAGTCGTTGAGAACTGACTTCCTATACGAGCTTCATGAGGAGGTGCTAATCGACTTCGTCTCATTAAGTCATAAGGATCATTATCTCCATTTGATTTAAGTATAGAAGGTCTCGCCTTAGACCCTTGAACTCTGACCGTCCCAGCTCTAAGTAAGCCAGCATCTCTATTCACTTGGTGTCCTCTGACTGTGCCTCCCACTAACATCCGCGGGCTTTCGGCTATAGTTAAAGGTAAACGAGATCCCTTGCATTTCTTACATATACTGACTTTGGTAGAGCTGGTTTTTTTTGTACCATTAAGGTACTCAGGGCAGGAACATAGTATTACAGCGTAGTTGTGAGGTGTTGGTTTTTGAGGAGTACTTATTAGAACAGGGCCAGGTACTTCCGGATACGCTGAGAACACGCTGGGTCTCATCGGTGGGGTTTGGGTCCTCACGGACCCATACAACCATGTTTCAGCGTACTTCATGGACTTGGACAAAGCCGACCCGCTGGGGCCGCTGATGGTTCCGTACATATATGGGCTTTCCGGTGATTTTTCTGATGATTTTACACTCCCTGAAGTATTCAGTTTCAATTTTGATGACCATTTCTTCGTCTTCGTGGTCTCCGGTGTATCATATATCTGAAAAAGATGAAATACTTCATTAAATGCTGTTTTAGTAAATTACTTGAGTGAACTCGAAACTAATAACGCAGAGCTTATCAAATTCTTAACTTAAATTGTCCTTATTACTTGGAGTACAGCAGTCTAGACAGGTAGGTAAAGTAATCTGATTCTTTCTTTTTCAATTTTTCCAATTAATAGTCTCTTGGCTACAAAAAAATTATACACACAGCAAACATTTGACTAACAAAAAATACTCTCTGGATTCTTTATTACGTTAGATACTTTGGTAACACTCTAGAATCTATACTATAAATTATATTATTTAATATTGTAAATGGGAAAGTGTGTGTTTCTGTTTGTTTGTCCGTCTTTCATGGCAAAACGGAGCGTCGAATTGACGTGATTTTTTAGGTGGAGATAGTTGAAGGAATGGAAAGTGACATAGGATACTTTTTGTCTCTTTCTAGCGCTAGCGAAGCCACGGGCAAAAGTTAGTATATTACACATGACAGATAACAGTAATTTATCTGTCTCAATTAAAATACTAACATGTATAAAGTCGGGAAACTACAAGACAAGTATCTTATGTTTATAGGCGTTGTGAAGGTTTAGTTATATTTAGGACAACTGGGTGTTTATTGTCAAAGCTCTTAGATCTTCGTATATCTACAGCAGGATTAACCTGGTTGAAATCTTGTACACGTGTTTCTGATCCTATTATATAAATGTGTACCAGTTGTTTAGGCAAATTCAAATAAAAGGTTTTTATATTTTTTAAATTTTACAAGAGTGGCACTGAAACTTAAGTAGTTTTATGTGCTCTGCCTACCCCTTCATGGGATACAGGCGTGATTGTATATATGTATGTTAAATTTTAATCTCTAAGTACTAGGGTATACTAGTACTGGGGTTATTATCTTTTAGTTACTAGGGTAACACTCTTAAGGCCACTTGCACCAACGAAAAAGGGGTTAACCCGAGGGTTAACCCACCATTTTATATGGAATTTGACAGATGACAGCCCACTAACCCTGAGTTACGTGTTTGGTGCAAGTGGGTCTTATTAGGGAATACAAGTTGCAGGTGTTTGCAACGAAGGCTGCTTACCATTAGGCAAGCCGTATGTTTGTTTGTCACCGACGTAACTCAAGAAAGGTTTAAATCCATACTAATATTATAAATGGGAAAGTAACTGTGTACCTATTTGTTTGTTTGTCCGTCTTTCAGGGCAAAACGTAGCGACGAATTGACGTGATTTTTCAGGTGGAGATAGTTGAAGCGATGGAGTGACATACTTAGGCTACTTTTTGTCTCTTTCTAACCCCACATTTCCCTAAAATGGGAGGAGGAAGTTTGCATGGAGCATTCCACAATTTCCAATTTAACGCGAGCGAAGCTGCGGGTACAAGCTAGTTCTCTAATAATGGTAAAACAAAACAGGTTACAGTAACGTCGAACAAAATGTACTCCAACGGTCCAAATAAACTTTTACTCCATATTCCTGATCTGTAAACCAGAAGCAGTGAATGTCATGTGTCGTGTATCAGGTACATGGATAGTTTGTCTCTAATTCGGTCCGGTACGGGCGGCCGGGATCCTTTGTCCGGGTTCCTACCGGACGACAATACGTACGGCGGTTTGATTACACGCTTTTGAATCCGTCGGCCGCTCAATCGAAAGATCGGATTGGCTGGCTGTAGACAATGTATTTTTTCCATTGAAATATTGCTGCTGGCAGTCGTAACAGCCGAAACAGCAAATTACATGTCGGATGTTCCCGAATCCATTGTAGAATTTTAGCCTTCAGGTACAAAATCCGCCTAGTGAAATTTTACCCGTGAAACCGAAAACATAGATTCTCGTACATCGTTTTAACGGCTTTATTATTGGAATTTTGGCCTCCAGGTACAAAATATACCTAGTGAAGTTTTATGCGTTTAACCTGAATCAACATACTATTATAACGGCTTTAAACAAAACAATCAACAACATTATGGGATACAGGCGTGATTGAATGTAATGTATGGATGTCAAAGGCCCATGATGATGATGATGATGTATATATATGCATAATCAACAATATTGGTCGTAACTTGAATTTTGCTACCGGCAAAACATGTGTACGTATACAAAACCGAGCGCAATTCATAACGTCATATTCAGATTACACTAGACAATTGATAGAGAACGGTAAGCGGAAACCTATGCACGACCCACAGAACACCTCAACTACTAGACGGAGCATTCAATTTAACTCAACAGTCACTGTGACATATGATTTCCCGTAGTATTTTTTTACTATGGGAACGCAATCGCTTGATCCAGTAATGTACTTATGTCAATGTTCACAACCATGGTCGCTTATTGATCGTAACGCCAGGCCGTCCTTTTCGCACTATTTGTAAGTGTGATAGAGACCCACCTACATATAGAGATATACCTACTTGGGGTGGGTTTTGAAGATTTAAAAAAAGTTACTCGATTGCGAAAATGTCTCGGAAAATGTGTATATTTTTATTTAGCTAAATAAGTAACAGTTTGGGGACGCTGTTCACTACATACAACCAACATACAATAAATTATCGAGTAACGTTTTCTAAATCAAAAACCCATGGACCCGAGAGTCCGGTCATAACGTTAGGTCTTAATAGAAACGTTCAAGGTATTATGGTTTTCAATTTACCTGAACAATAGGTTAGGGGGATAACCTGCTCTGAATACGACGTCGTGCCGTGACGTAAGGTGACATGTGGGCTCAGATTAATTTCGTATCTGATTGGATCCGGATTGGTAAGTAATTATATAAGGTCCTAATTTATTAGATGCAGATATTTTTACAGCTGATAGTACTCAGTTTCTGGAGTATATTAAACCGTGAAACATTATAGCTTTTACGATGTTTTTTTGGAGAAAACGGAAAAACAAATTTGCTACGTAAAAACATCCTGTTTATGTGATTATTAAATGAAAACTCATTGAACAGATTCTAGTACCTCTTTTACGTACCAAAAACTGTAACTGGCCACTTCAATGACATGTGCAGTTTTCCCGCCGAACCTTTACGACATTTACAACAAACAATTTTTTACATGACAGACAATGTTATTGTGACATGTGATAATGCACATGATGATTTTTTTAGACGAAATTATAATTAATTTTTTTGTTAGGAAAATGAAATCAAAAAAGTTACATGAAAAGATTTCTTAATTTATATTTAAAGTTAATTATTTTAATGTAAAGTATCATGTGTTAAAATATCTGCAACTAATAAATTAGGACCTTATATATTATGAGGTAAATTTCAACGGCAGATGTTCGGTTTATCGACAGACATTTACATAGAAGAAATAAATTAAGATAAAACAGTTTTTTTTAATTATTATTGTTATTATATCAAAGGGCCCTGTATGGTGACTGGTTAAGAATTTCATCACCCCTTTTCTTCCCGTGGGTGTACAGAAGTCAACTGTGGGATATGGGTTAAATTGTGGCGTAGGCGACAGGCTGGCAACCTGTCACTGTAACACAACTTGGATTTCTTTCAACCCCTTTTTGCCAAGAGTGGCACTGAAACTTAGTATTCATGTGCTCTGCCTATTATGGGATACAGGCGTGATTATATGTATGTATATCAAAGGAAAACAATTGAAAAATATACGTTGCCAGCGGGACTAAAATCCGCATCAACCGCAGACGGGGCGGCCACTCTTAACCAATTGAGCTGTGGAAGACGCGCCGGACTTACGCAAATCATTCCATTTCTTTCGTTATATATACACACCTTTGGGGTGGCGTATAGCGTAAACCACACTTTTAAAGGAAATAAAATTGTGATATTGCAGTGACAGTTTCCTAGACCATAGCCAACACCGCAATTTAATCCATATCCCACAGCCTACATCTACTGCACCGGAGCTAAGGTGGTGGTGAAACTGTTCCCGTACCCGTTCGTTACCACATCATCATCATTGGCCTTAACGTCTATTGCAGACGATTTATGGTGTAATATTCGAGGAACACCTTTCTGATGACATATTAGACCGATGCGAGACCAACATAGTCTACCGGAGGACTGTCAAGAGAAGTTTGCGGAAATCGGCTCTGAAACACCTACAGGGTAAATAATAAAAAAACTTTAAGTATTACCGCTTCAAATAAACAGTAAGTCTAAAAAATGTGCCATAGTCATAAAAGCTAAGCATTTTCAATTATTTTGAACAAACTTTTCAACAAAATCCGTAGAGCAGCTGCGCAAGGGGAACGGGTTTCAATGTACCACTTACCACTAATCTTATTGCGTGGTAACACAAAAACTCTTTAAATGCAGTGCATTTAATTTTGCTTTGAATGGTGAACGAAATCGTGCCAGCCTGGCGCAAGAATCAGAAGCGCCTAAAATGTAGCTTTATTGTGTAGCGTCTAGTGCTCTAGTAAAAGATTTCCTTAAGTTGGTGCTAAGTCTATTTGGGTAGGATTGTCTCCAAATTATTTATTAAAGCGTTTATTGTACCTAATTTTAATTTTATGGAACTATTAAAGGTAATTTTCAATAAATATTAGGTATTTTGATTTTCGCATTTGTTGATGAGCGAGAACATAATGAAGTGGTATTTTTATTTCAACTGTCCATTTGTCCTTTTTATTTTTATATTCGACTGCTAAAATATGTTACTAAATTTCGTTTTTCTTTACATTGGTGCTTAAAATGTTTTTTTTTGAGCTACTTTAATTTAATTTAAAAATGTTTAGTTTTTATTATGGTCTGAGCTGAAAAACAGCGCTGCAGTGTAACAACTCATGTTCTGTCGACACTGTTCAGCATCAATCTGACGCTCAAATCATTTGTCACTACAAATGTTTAGATATTAAGTTACAGTAGGTAGTCTAAGATTTAGATTTGGTGTTATGTTCATAGGTTAAGTAACTTGTTTATTGTTTTCTTTGTATTAACTCGGTGTTGTGGCAGTAAATGTATGTTTTTTCTTTCTTTCTTATTAGAGAAACCCCAAAAAATGTTTCCTTGTTATTTGTTATGGATTTTTAATAATTGCATTTGCATTAATTATTACATTTCTATGAAAATATTAATTTAAAGTTTAACTCAAAATTACAGTGAGTTATTTAGGACCTTCATCCATTTCTTCATCACTTTCTTCTCATCTATTATCATCTTCATTATTTCTCCTCTTACACTCTAACATTAACTGTCATAAACAAGTAGTAACCACAGATCGAAAAGCTCTCTAAAATTATTGCAGCAACATTTTAGCGCCACAATTTTGATATAAAGCGTAAGCCTGCGCTTGGGCAACCGATAGTCACGAGCGAGAACGAACGTTTGTGAGGAAACTATACGTTTAATTACGCCGCAGCTCCATTGATAACGCGTTCACGGTTTGATTCACTATAACAGATCACTACTATGATAGTGAAAATGTTTTTACGTTGGCCGGTTTAACATTTTTTTACTCGTACCTCACAGTACCAGATAATAATATACGTATAACCTTTGTGCTTTTTTGTATGAGCATGTACAGAGTAAGTAAAGCAGGTTTTATTGTAGATTATAAATATATCACTATTTCTATTTGTGGCATACGGAGAAGTGTGTATGTTTTTAACATCTAATCTGTTCAAACAATGATCAGTTTTTATGAAGAATTCATAGATTTGCTCTAAAGGTAGGTAGGCACTTTATGAACCCTCGAAATCACTGAGTAAATAGGACAGACACATTTATCCCCATACGGCAAGCTTACCCTTGCCACACCTCGGACACTGGCGATAAAACATGAAAGAGGCGCGTTCCTAGCACACAGTCTAAGCTCGTGTAGGTGAAAGCGTACCATGCTTGTATGAGTGACATATGACAGGTCGACTGTTCGCGTTTTTGACAGGGGGTAACTGTGAGGTAACCGAGAGGGGGTGGGCGGCACTTTCAGCGGGGAGCGGGAGTGGCCATACTGTACGATAGTACTCTTTATTATACTGTGCCCTTGCTTAGCATTGACCTTAACGAAATTAGAGACACAGCAAACCTGCAAAGAACTACAAGCTGTAAAGGCTACATCGCTTTTAAGTGAAATTACCACATAATGTGGCCAATATCAAATACCATGACAAAACCAATACCCGAGTAATGTTTAACGCATCATTTTTCTACTGCAACCACATCATTAAAATACTACCTACTTGACACAGTTATTGACAAAAATATCTCGGTCTCGTTATTCCAGCGGTTTGTAATTCAACCCGCAGATCGAGTGTCGAGCACCATCCGATACGACCTCCGATGCTTGAGGGACTTTGTGGGACCGTGTTGAGTTACAGTGGACTGATTTCAACGAGGACGTGGAATTTGTATGGTTTAATTGTCGTTGGTGTTTATAAAATAAATATCTGGGCAACCGAGCTTCGCTCGGTTCTGTTTCGTATCCTTGACATGTGTCGCCATCTAGTTCAAAAATGAATAGTACCTACATCGAGCGAAAGAATTCTCAGCCTTAACACCACTACTCCACACGAGATGCGCGTGGTTTCGCCACAAAAACTCAAATAGTGTATTTTTCTATTCGTTTTAGCCTTGACGTGTCGCCATCTAGTGTTTGCAATAAATAGTACTTACATCGACCGAAAGAATTCTGTCTTAACAGTACAACTACTGCACACAGATGGCGCGCGAAAAAAACGCATGAAAACTCGAAATTCGCGTTTTCCGGGACCTAAGGATAAGTTAGACCGATTTTATTACTAAAAACCCCTAACAAATTTCTCAAATCGTTAGAGCGGTTTTTGAGATCGTCAGTGTAAATAAATATATATATAAATAAAAAATAAATAAATAAATAAATATACAAAATTGCTCGTTTAAAAGTATAAGATAAATAAAACAGTGATAACCTTTACTCTATGTGTGAGTTTGAACAATTTCAAAATAACATTTATAGCACAACTCAGTCGTTCGAAATTTATGAAAACATTCAAAATATCTTGATTTTAACAACAAAGCGCCCACGTACCTAATACCATTTACAATAATTTTATGAAATAAGTTAAGCATTTTTTGTTGAAAACATAGTGATTTGATAATTTACGAGTTGCATAGTAAATCAGCCTTGTCAGCATTTGTAGTGTGTTTTAATGTTATTTTATTTTATTTCTAAAGTGTATTTTTAATGACGTCCACGTGAAAAGAGTTCCTTTGGTACAGGCATAGTTAGTTGTTTTCTGTAAGTTACAAAATTTAAATCAATTAATGCGAATAGACTGAATTTTCTTGACTTTACGTAATTTAATATTTAAAGGTTAACCAACGTTACCGATAAATTGTATTAAGAATATCGTTTTCCAAGTTTCATTAAAATCAGTGCCGTATTAAATATTAGATCATGTGCCTAGCAATATATTTAGCCCCGTTAACGAGGTAACATGTTACTTCAGCACACGACGTTAATTTAATTACCAAATAAACATATAGCTTTTAATAAGCATAAATTAGTTTTCCGAAGCCATTTTGCTCATACGCTAAAATTACGGAACGTTAATTCGACGCAAAATTTAGCGACTCCAAAAGCTTAATTTAAATCAGACACTAAAGGGAATCGAGATTTGCAATTAGCTAAATAAGAGAATTCACTGTTTGAAAACTAAATTAAGCAATTTCGTGCATGGCTAGATTGTTTGGGAAGTTGTAACAGTGTGGGCCAGGAGGTTAGGTGTAATGTTCAGTTCAGTGATGTGATCTCCAAAGTAGGGTTCGGTAGTAGAGTACGCCGCTGGGAAAAGATAGGCTGGATTGTAATCATTTTATTGATAGTTAAACGTAAAAATCTTTATCTGTTTATGGGTTTACTTAATTAGGATAGATATATCTTAACGTGCTTACGTAAACAATGCTGTCCTCAAATTCCTGTAAATCCTCTCTAATAAGCACTTGCAAAATGCTGCGAAAATACAAGAAGAAAATCTTTATATAATCAGCCAGACCCCTAAATACATTATGTATCAATATTTTTTTAACCATTACCTACTTTATATTATTTATGTGATGAAATCTTAAATTATCGCAGTAGCTAAAAGTAACTGAAAAAATACCGTCCATATGAGTAACTGCCACTTTATTCAAAAAGTTTTAATAACTACTAAACCACATACTCCTGTGAGACGTCGTTTTAAAATATTAAAACACATGAGATAAGTCTCGAATAACCCCGTGGGCATGACGCACACAGCTTATTACAGCGAGTTTTTTACTCACTACCTATATTCTACTTTAATAAGTAGGTACGGTCAACTATCCTAGAACCGTGTCTTATTGACACTGTGTTTTATTTGCCATGGAAGTGACACAGACGTTTACTGTGAAAAGGTTCTACAGTGACCAAATATTCAAATTGGTTGACTGATAGTGAAACCTAATGACTAGTAAATATCATTCCTTTACATTTCTGAATTATCCAAAACACGGACTTTATATTATATCCCAGAGAAAAATCTACTGAAAAAATAATTGGGAGGATCGCGCTCTACCTATAGATTCAAATTTTGCAAAAAATAGATATCAGGGATGTTTAACTCAACCTCGTATAAGAAAAGACAACTTATGATTCGACCTCAGATTAACCTGCATATTAAAGCGACTATAATACGAGTGGTAAGGCTGAACATGAACTTAAATAAATATTAAATACTATAGGACATTCTTAATCAGATTTACTGAGATTTGAGACCCAGGGTAAGCTCAAGCAGGCTTGTGACATGGGTACTCAGACAATGTACAATATAGAATATACAAATAAGTGAAAACATACATGACAATGTCCGTGTTCATCACACAAATTAATGCCCTTATCGAACCAAGGAACGTACATAAGGGCATTCATTTGTGTTCATGTATGTTTTCTGACTGCTGGCAGGGTCACTACGCGCAGGCCAGACCGGTCGCAACATTGTCTGTAATAGTACATTACTACAGAGGCCGGGACAAAGGTATGTATAGTGCTTTTCTCAAACATGGTATGAAATAAATAAAGTCTACTGAAAATAGTAACTTTGGATGGCTGTATCTCCTAAACGGTGCGTCGTAGCGCAAAAATAATCAAATTTTCGTTCCCCTTTGATGCCCCGTATACGCTTATAAAAAAACAAAAAGTTAAAAAAAAATTAAAAAAAAAACGAAAAAATTTTTTTTTGTATGAAAACGCACCCAAAATCAAATATTGTCTAGGGCCCGTACCAGTTGCAGTCGGCACGTCTATAAAGCCCCTTATAGTTTTTTTTTAATTGGCTAAATACCTGGATGTTATGTCACAATTATCTGTGTTTGGAAATTAAAAAAGAAGACTTTGCCGGCCTTGGCCTGCAAGGTTTGTATGAAATTCCATTATCTATCAATCGTCCTAGCCGCACCTGCAACGTCATACTTCGCTGCCAATTATAAGGCACATAACATCAATATTTCATACCATGTTTGAGAAAAATACATTCTCCCATTGAAATAATTGTCACATTCAACATAAAAACTGTTCCCGCTGTAAATTATAGTTGTGCCTGTCCTCAATATAACAAGCGTCGGAAAACTTCCCTATTCATCGAGTGGAGGAAATGTATCGGTATTTTTCTTCGGAAACTCTGTGGATAGTTAGTAAGCAACTTGCTCAAAAGGTTATACGATACTTACTGCGAAAGGTTGTTATGCGAGGGATAAGTGGCCTAGTTGGTATAATACGTAGATTGATGATCACGTAATCTTGTAACAAGTTATTTAGTTTTGTCGTCATTTGTTTTTAGAAGAAGTACCTACATTATTACCAATCGAAACTAGATGAAGAAATGTAATAATACAAGTAATATTTTTCTGTAGTCCACCAGAATTTAATATTATTACTGCACTGTGCAATAAAAATATTTACAAAAACTGCGATAGAGCCGAAAGAGTAGAGTGTGACTAACAGTATTTTAACCGACATTTAAAATTTATGAAACAGATTTTTTAAGATCTTGTATTTTATTTTTATTAAATTAATATTGCCATTAAGCCAGAGTTCCATGTTTTATGATTTAAACTGCAATTGTGGCTATTATAATAGGCTAGTTTCCTACTAGTCAAATCAGCTTCTTTTTAAGAACTTTCAAAACGATTTGCTAATATGAAATCGTGAGGAGTGACGTCACGGTCAACTCATATAATTTATATCTTTCTTTTGACTTATTTAATACAAATTATGTTCAAAAATAACTACTGTCCTTATTTTTCTTCTAATTATTTGGTGCTTTATTTCGTGAACTTCATAAAATATTTTATTTTAAATATATTAGGAAACTAGCCTATTGTAATGTTATCATTTAACGTGACGTGATATATGTATGTCTTCGATTTTATGATAACAATGAAATCATACTCGTATTTTATTTAGCGTAATCATTATTCTCTCACTGCGAAACAACATTAAATTCCTTCACGTTCAAAAGCAAACTTCAAGTGACCTTTAAAACAGTTCTGATATTAGATACGACACGATAATATGTATAAAATATATACATATATATATACACACAAAACACCTGAAACCCTTCTAACTAACGTGCACAAGTATGTCACCACAACAATGACGCCTTTCTACATAAATTGAACAAAGCATCTACCCGTTCCCACTTTCCCGCACCTTACGGTAACCCACACCGCAATATGTAAAACCAGAAGGTGGTAAAACCTATATCTTGCAAGGATTTATGACATATGGGAGCCACTGGAAACTGAAAGCATTTCATATCGAGTTCGCGCCTCCGACATATTTTTTACGCTTCCATGTTTTCATCGGTGTGTGTCACAGCTTTGATTTTTTTACAATTATCGGGAGTGCTTTGGCACAGATTCTGATTGATGAAAAAGTCAATAAAATTTAGGCGAGCTAACAGTAACTCTTTCTCGAATCGTTTTGTTTTTTTTTGCGAAATGACACTGCACGTGTATATTTGTTTGAAATTTGATGTATTACAGGAAATCCACTTTAAAGCTACAGTTTCTAATAACAGAGAAATTTTAACTAACGTTATGATATCCTTAACACATTTCAGGATTTGTAAAACAAAAATGCCAGTAACGATTAATAAAAATGTGAATGGAACTATAAAATGAACCAACTTCTTGCAGGTATACAAAGTAACAATAAGAGCTTTATAAATAAGTTTTTAATCAAACAATTGTTTTGAAATAAAAAAATTAAAACAATATCTTCAGTGCCTAGGCACCAATTATCAAACAAAGAAATAGTAAATACAATGAAAAGGAAAATGTAAATAACTATAACTGTCTACAGAAATAATCATATGTAAAAATATAATGTAAAAAACGTAAAGAAAGGCGTCAAACAACAGAGGAGATATCCTTGACCATTTTTGGTCACTCTCTCCAGTAAGACAGAGTCGCAAATAGGAAAGGGTGATAAATACAAGACGGTAACCAACATCATATAAGTATTGTAGTACAATGGCACTATAAGAAGAAGCATCAGTTTTTGAATTTGTTATGTACGAGTATATATCTATACTTTGTATTTTGACAAACTTGTCAAGAGATGAGACTCTCCTGTCACATTTATTGACAATGACTTAAGAATGCAAGCATCTACTAGTACTTGTACCACACCTCGGACAGACACATTCTAAGCTCGTGTAGGTGAACGTTGTTCCATGCTTGTATGAGTGAGATATGACAGGTCGACTGTTCGCGTTTTTGACAGGCGGTAAATGTGAGGTAACCGAGAGGGGGTGGGCGGCACTTTCAGCGGGGTGCGGGAGTGGCCATACTGTATTCTTTATTATACTGTGCTTGTACCTTAACACATAATACCACAGATAAAGGCAGGTGACATGAGCAGCGTAGCGCGATTCGGTGCCGCCGCATTGAATCGGTGAGGCCGCGCCACTCGAGATTAGCGAGCGAAATATTTTAATGGAACCCGCAAATCAACCGCGCCATATCGCGAGTGCACTCAATGTTCCCCGAAATGAATTCCCCCAGGCGCTGGTTTGTGGTGTTTCGCGATTTTACTTACGTAGTTGACAGGTATCTAGAACGTTCGGCAATGTGAATATAACTGGGATTTGATTCTCTGTTCAATTTTCAGATTAGTACCAAGTTGATGTGTAATAAATACAATATACTCTTACATTAGTTATAGAACCTGGAGAAACAAACTAGCCACGTAGTCAGCGGCATAGTTTGTCGTTATCCCGGCATTTGGAACCTGGGGCCCGCTTTGACAACTAATCCCAACATTTGACGTAGGCACTAGTTTTACGAAATTGACTGCCATCTGACCTTCCAACTAGGCTTTATAGGAATTAGTCCGGTTTCCTCACGATGTTTTCCTTCGCCGAAAAGTGACTGGTAAATATCAAATGACATTTCGCACATAAGTTCGGTAAAACTCATTGGTAGGGAAATACGAGCCGGGGTTCGAACCTGCGACCTGCGCATCGAAAGTCGCACAACCTTACCTCTAGGCCACCAGCGCTTCCACACCAAAATTTCAGTCACTAAATGTCAATTTGATTTCACCAAAATACTATCTTTGATCTTCGGGTACCTAATACTGCAAAAATCCTGAAAGTAAGCCTATATGCAGTTGCCTGTGACCTGATGGCACTCTTCGAATGCTATTTTTGTTCGTACAGACTCAGAATTTCGTCGAGCCATACATCCGCTTTTACCGTATGCACGCCAACCGTACCACCATACATAGTGAGATAGACTACACATACTATCAAAAATTTACTTCAGGTGTAGTCACAAAGTCAGGAATGAAACTTGGGATATTTGGAGCATGTTTTTTTTGTGTTACTTGGTGTATCTTTGCATATTGATAACCTACCGTATATTGCTGAATTTTCTACTAATGAATCTGCAAAATTGTCTGTATCTAATGACTTTAACAGAATGAAATAGGAAGCGGTTCGAGTGCGCATCGGAAACGTTCAATTAGAAAATTCTTACTTTCCGCCGAACTGCACGAAATCTGTTATTGTTATCTCCGTGCAAGCTTCCAAAAAGTAGAATAAATCGAGTTTCGGTCTCAAAAGGCCAGTTCAGATTTATCTCCCAATATTCCGGCGTACCTAATTGTTTTTGGTCCATGCTCGCTCTGTATTTGCGTTCGTTTATTTCATACTTCCGTTTGAACTGTAAAACTTTGGTTGACTGGCCGGAACGCTGATATTTTTCGTACCATTCCGCCGGTGGTTTTGTCTAACAAAAAGTGGGCACTCGCATGATGAAATCGCGGTTTCAGGGTTCGCACTTTAGGCTAGGCAAAATACAATAAAACTGTGGGGTATTGTTACGCTTATCTTAAATTATATTTCAATTCTTTTTAGCTTTTATCTTTAGTTATATATAGCTTAACGCCTATATTAATTGTAGGTACATAGTGCCACACACTTAAGTAATATCAGACATATCTAACTCCGTACAGACAGATAAAAACGTACTCAAAACCATAGAGAAAAAGGTACGGTGGCCTAGATGGCGTTACACCTTTGGGGGACGCTCGGATAGATGGCGCTAATATTAATTTATGACATTTTAACACATATCAAGCTATGAGTATGAGCCAAATTATCAAGAAAGAAAGTTTTAAGCCTGTGTCGAGAGATGGAGGTCTATGCACTGTGATTACACATTTTTCTTTGACAGTAACTCTCTATAAAACTCGATCCTCTTTGGTAATATGTAGAGTCAAAGTTAAGTGAAAAGGGGCGATTTTGACCGCCCCTCCGACGCAAATGCTTACACAAATATAAATATGTCGGCTTAAAAAGGTGACTTATCTAGTTATCATGCCTTCATGTTTTAAATGTAGGTTATTTCTTTTCGAAAATTATGATCAAAACGTATTTATTTCACATGAGCATATGACAATAATGAGCCATAGAACGGCATTAAATAATGTTAATGACAGACATTTCAATTATTGAATGAAAAAGTACCAACTGTACATAAATGTGTGCATTTTCTGATTATCTTCACATTCACACAACATATTTGCCACAATAGAGAATACATGATCTGCACTCAATATAATTTTCAATGCTAAGAGAAAATTAAGTTTCATGACTGAAATACAGAAGTTCTATATTTACCTAAAATGTAGCTACAAAAAAGAGAATACAGACTATACGAGTAAAAACCCCAGTGCCAAAATCACTACGAACATAGTCTTGTGTATAATGGAACCCTCTCACCACATCGAGTTGTCTCGCAAACCGGGGCTTTTTGCCACGTGCCGCGAATTCTAGTGATAAATGTTTTAGTGCACTCCGATAATATTCCTCTGGCGACGAAAGCGTTTTGTTGGGCCCCAATTTCGAAAACACTGTATTTTAACGTGATAAACTGCCTAACTTTTTTATAGAAATACTGACTCGAAAAGGTGAATTTTGCATAAAAATAATAGCGTGTATTTTGAAATAATTTACGTTGTATTTCATCATGTGGGTTGTATTCAAGTTAAATATACAGATAAGTATTTAAATTCGTCAAAGGTTTTATTCGGTATGTTGATTTACACTTCAGTGCACCAGGCTTTTGCAGACATTATGTAAATAGATAATTATAGGTATGAATACCAGTTTAAAAGAACTGCAATGACGAATAAAAAAAGTTTCTTATACACGGTGCAGATATAGTTCGAAAAGGTTTGCCTTCGTGTTGTTACGAAAACGTACGAACGCGTCATGCTATTTCAGTCAGTCTCAGTACAAGATGTACCGAGATTGACTGAACTAGCATGGAAAATACGAACATTTCCGGAAAAATACGAAGGAAACCCTTTTCACACTGAATCTGTAAGTATATTACAGCGGTGTCAATCAGACAAGGTTTTAGAATGACATAGAATTTAAATTGGTTGACTGATTGGTGAAACCAACTTAGTGATTCTATCTATCATATTAAAATTATTACTGCTTATATTCTTATCACAATTTATTGACAATAGCCAAAATCTCACGTATGAATATCTACTAGTAAACCAGCTTATCAGGTTGGGGAAAACATCACAATTTCTAGGCACGTAGATACGGAATTCCATTTCAGCCGCTCATTTGCGGAGCTTATTGTTATATCCGTTATAGGGCACTTTTGTCTTTATTATTATTATCGTACGAACATGGAGTTTACGCATTGTTAGTATTATGCCTAAACTTCTAATAAGATAAGATAAGATAAAATATCGTTTATTCAAGTAGGATTTTACAACCTCTTTCGAATCGTCAAAATTACATTAAAATAAATTAAAAAATAAATAACAAATTTACAGAAACAAATGATTCTCTCATTTTCTAGTCTCCTGTAATACAGATATGTCTTAGGCCTCGAACTGTTTTGGTATTTCTTTAGCGATTATTGTCGGCAGAAGTTCAACCTACTACGCAACATACTTAAGAGTTAAGATACAAGTTTCCTGGATATATTAATTGCTTTTGAACTAAACAACCTTCCCTTAAAATAAATGGAAATCAATAAAAACAGGGTATTGCAGCTTTATCATTAACTTATAAGTAGTGATCGCAATAAAAGACTTTAGTGGAAAAACTATAAAAAGAGCATTTTTAACCGCTTTGATTTTAAAAAATTGATCAACAAAACTTCTACAATAACGAGTCGTTTTCGCAAAATCACATTCTTCGTACCTAAATCAATTTATTTTACACAGGAAAATAAATATAAAAACAATCCGTAAAGGACCGAATTTGTCAAGCGGCTACTCAAGCAATACTTCAGACGCATCAAGTAAAGGTATCAGTGTGCCTAGCCGATTGCACAAACGCTCACGAAACGCTCACGCTCTTTCGTAGCTATCTATCTCTAACGCTCTTGTGTATTGGCGCGACAGAGCAGACTACGTTTCTGCGGCATTTCGCATCGCAGAAATGCCATTCGGCTAGGGGCCCAGTGCGGTTGAAGGGTCTTGTAGACATTCAAGACTGGTGAGGGGCTGAAATTTTGTCTCAACTATAAGAAGGTACGGCATTCCAAGTACAGTAACAGTGTGATGTTGATATAGGTAAGTACTCTTTAGAAGAAGGTTGTTAATGATTACAGGACGGTGTCCAGCTGCCGTAGCCGAAGCAAAGAGGATCGAGCATTATAGAGAGTTACTGTTAAAGTAAAATGTGTAATCGCAGTGCATAGCTTTTATAGGGAGTTGATTAACCATTGCGATGAACAAAAGTGGTACTGTGTAGATGTAGATAAGTTAGGAATCACATCAGATACCTACACTTTTTTTAGTGATGCACATTTATGTAGAAGATGGTTGGATCATTTTGTACTATCGCAATCTGCGATGCAATCCGTTTGCAATGTTTACGTAGATAATAATTGTGTTACGTGGTCGGACCATTTCCCTATATTTTTGGAATGTAATCTTAACGTTATAGTTCCTAAAACAACTAAACAGATTCACGTGGATAAAAATATAATATGGGGGGACCGAACGGCGGAGCAAGTTATTGTCTATCGTTATGAATGTCATCAAAGGCTGCGTTTAATTAACTTTCCAACTGAATTAGAGTGCTGTGCCGATAGGTATTGTCAGGAACAGGGACATAAAAAAGTATTGGACCAGTTATATGAGGATATCGTAAATGCTCTTAAGACTGCGGCAACTGTAGGTCGAGGAGACAGGAAGCCGAGGACTAAGAAACGAATTGTAGGTTGGAACAAACATGTTAGTGCCGCTCACCGGGTGACTAGACAAAGGTTTCATGATTGGATAGTGGCTGGGAAACCTGACAGTGGTACTCTTTTTGATGAGATGCATGAGAGTCGCAAGGTCTTTAAATCGCGATTAAAATGGTGCCAAAATCATGAAGACCAAATAAAGATGGACATTATTACTTCTCATCACTCAAAAAAGGATTTCCGCTCCTTCTGGAGAGCCACTAACAAATTGAAGCCTTTGGGTGGCCACCCGGCTAGCGTTGGAGGAGTTAATGATCCTAAAAGTATTGCCAACCTTTTTAAGGACCATTTTGTGATAAAGTCGCCACTAGGCCCAGCAAAGTTGGAGGGGCCCGATGGAGAGACCGGGATTGAGAGTGTTGGTCCTAGCCTTACTGCCAAGGACATTGCTAAAATTATAAAATCAATGTCTGGAGGTAAATCCCCAGGACACGATGGTCTATCCATTGAGCACCTTCAGCATGCTGGTCCTCACATATCGAGATTGTTGGCAATGTTTTATACTTTATGTATCAGGCATTCGTACCTGCCAGATAACCTAATGCGGACGATCGTTGTGCCCATTGTGAAAAATAAGACCGGAGATCTGGCAGATATGAATAACTACAGACCCATCTCATTGGCAACAGTCCTGGCAAAGGTATTTGATAGTGTGCTTAATTCACAGCTAAGTAGCCATGTTAAACTCCATGATAACCAACTAGGTTTTCGACCACAGTTATCTACAGAGTCTGCAATTCTGTGCCTTAAGCACACTGTCAAGTACTATGTAAAATGTAAAACCCCGGTGGTAGCCTGTTTCCTTGATCTGTCTAAAGCATTTGACCTGGTTTCCTATGACCTGTTGTGGAAGAAGCTGGAGAATACTAGTTTACCGCAGGAAACCATTCAAATGTTTAAATATTGGTATGGAAACCAGGTCAACAGCGTAAGATGGGCAAATGCGCTGTCTGATGAGTACAGGTTGGAGTGCGGAGTGAGACAGGGAGGATTGACCTCACCTACGCTATTTAACCTGTATATCAACGAATTAATCGAGGCGCTCAGTAGAACTCATGTTGGCTGTCATGTGGATGGAGTTTGTCTCAATAACCTGAGTTATGCAGACGATATGGTGCTGCTGAGCGCGTCGGTATGTGGGCTGCGCAAGCTGTTAAATATCTGCGAAACGTATGTAACAAATCACGGCCTTAAATATAATGTTGCCAAAAGCCAGTTCATGGTGTTTGAGTGCGGTAGCAAGAAGACAGTGGATGTTCCTACCATCTGCCTCAATGGTACCCCTATAGAGAGAGTGGACCATTTTAAGTACTTAGGCCATGTGATTGCATCCAACCTCAAAGACGACATGGACATGGAGCGAGAACGAAGGGCCCTGTCTGTCCGGGCGAATATGATCGCCCGCAGATTTGCTAGGTGCTCTAAAGAGGTGAGGGTCACATTGTTTAGAGCGTTTTGCACTTCCCTATACCTGCAATTTGTGGGCGTCGTATACGCAACGGGCATACAGGGCTCTTAAGGTCCAGTACAATAATGCGTTTCGGGTGTTGATGGGGCTGCCTCGTTTCTGTAGCGCATCGGGGATGTTCGCAGCGGCGCGCGTAGACTGTTTCTATACAACCATGCGTGCGCGTGCAGCATCCCTGCGCAGGGTACGCGTCAGCCCCAACAGCATCCTACAAATGATAGCGGGCAGGGTTGACTGTCCCTATTTAGCGCACTGCGAGGGATTGCATTCCCCAATGAGTGTTGTGTTGTTTTAAATTTAATATTGTATGCACTAACCCCTTAGTTTGTAAGTCCTACTAATAACATATGTGTCCATGGTTGCACGAAATAAAAATATTCATTCATTCATTCATTCATAGACTGCCATCTCTTGACACAGACTTGAAACTTTTGATACTTAGTTTTGACAATTTGGCCCATATTCTTAGCTTGGTATGTGTTAAAATGTCAAATATTAATATTAGCGCCATCTAGCCGAGCGTCCCCCAAAGGTGTAACGCCATCTAGGCCACCGTACCTTTTTCTGTATGCTCCTGAGGTACGTTTTTTTTTCTTAGACTTTATCTGTCTATACGGTTTGTTCTTTGAAATTATGTTAGGTTTTTTGTCAACAAAACTTTGGAATTTTTTGAAATATTTAGTCTTCCTAAGCTATCTTTCGCACTGATTTAGAGAGCCTTAAATTAAAATTAAGTTTTGATGCTATCAGTATATTATTTTGGAATATTCATAGCAGAATGTGAAGTCAGGCTGAGCACATTTATTTGCATTTTCGGGCTCAGTCCTATAGCATTTTTTCTTAGTATGACCTGAATATTTACTCTGTATTGCAAGTAACTAAGTAAAACTCGTTAATTCAAATACGCCTATCAATATTCTCTAAAAAAAAAACAAAGCCATAGGCCATTTGGCTGATAGGGTGTAAATTAAATTATGTTCAGTATGAAATTAATCGTAAGCAAATATTGTTCTACTAGTTCCAAAACAAAAGCCACGTCCCCCGGGCGACCCTTGTCACGAGCGACAATTTATGGAATGACAGCAATACTACACAACTTTAGTATTAACGAACGTTGATAAAATGTAATGAAAGGGTAAAAAGAACCTTTCCGCCCTGAGGCTTTATGAGTTACGTTTATGACGGCCAACCGCTCTGGCCCCTTCGGCCGTTTTCGAAACCGTAGGTTCGAAACCAGTAGAGAAAACGGAATTATTTTTCTTTTTTGGAAACCTGGTTTCGAATCAAGAATAATAATTCTGTTTTCTCTACTGGTTTCCAATACAGAATGTACATTGTACAGTCTTCTTTTGAAACCAACGAAGTAAGATAAACATGGAAGCCGCTTTTAAGAACATTACCATTCAAATTCTTGGCACCGTTTAGCACACATACACAATAAAATTACGCCTACATTTACACAAGACAATACGTTTACAGGCCCTGTAATCAAAACTGGTAAACAAAACAATAGTCATCTCTTTTTTACTAATGCACACAGATAAGTGTAGCTGAAATGCATATAATGTCACTAACTACCAATCAGCGATTTTATTCGGCTAAAAACCTTCTTGCTGTACGTACTGGCAGCTAAGAATTCGCGGTTCATATTTGACTAAAATTTGACACGAAAAGGGATGGGTCATACATTAAAGAACCAAGCAGAAATAATTTAAATTTTATGCATATTAAAAAATAACTACGTGATTAATTTGTTGTTATGAAGTAACAACCTACATATGAAAATAATAATTATGTCGTACACGTATTCCGCTATAATAAGTATTTTTATGGCTAGATAAATTCAATTTATATCTGTGGTCCGGTGTCAGTACGGCGTATTTATGATCTTGGAACCACTTTTCGGCTGTCATTTTGTTTGAAAGTAGTGTTCTATGTTATTATCTTTCGGTGGCGACATCTAAGTAATTACATATTAAAGGGCCGGATTTTCAGTCGCCAGATAAATATATCTACCTGATAAAGTTATCACTATCCTTTTCATCACACGTATAAAGAACAGTGACAGCTGACATTTATCTGACAGATATTATTTATCTGGCGATTGAAAAACCAGCCCTGAAAAGGTAAAATTTATAAAATGAAAGCCTACGTTTAACACCTGTTAACAATAGATGGCGGCTGACAACAACCTTAACGTGACTATACATTGATATACAGATATAAATTGAATTTATCTAGCCATAAAAATACTTATTATAGCGGAATACGTGTACGACATAATTATTATTTTCATATGTAGGTTGTTACTTCATAACAACAAATTAATCACGTAGTTATTTTTTAATATGCATAAAATTAAAATTATTTCTGCTTGGTTCTTTAATGTATGACATAATCCCATCCCTTTTCGTGTCAAATTTTAGTCAAATATGAACCGCGAATTCTTAGCTGCCAGTACGTACAGCAAGAAGGTTTTTAGCCGAATAAAATCGCTGATTGGTAGTTAGTGACATTATATGCATTTAAGCTACACTTATCTGTGTGCATTAGTAAAAAAGAGATAACTATTGTTTTGTTTACCAGTTTTGATTACAGGGCCTGTAAACGTATTGTCTTGTGTAAATGTAGGCGTAATTTTATTGTGTATGTGTGCTAAACGGTGCCAAGAATTTGAATGGTAATGTTCTTAAAAGCGGCTTCCATGTTTATCTTACTTCGTTGGTTTCAAAAGAAGACTGTACATTCTGTATTGGAAACCAGTAGAGGAAACAGAATTATTATTCTTGATTCGAAACCAGGTTTCCAAAAAAGAAAAATAATTCCGTTTTCTCTACTGGTTTCGAACCTACGGTTTCGAAAACGGCCGAAGGGGCTCTGGCGTAGGAGGCAGTGACTCTGCCTGCTATGCCGATGGTCGTGGATTCGAATCACGGTAAGAGCATTCATTTGTGCAAGGATAATTTTATATAGGATTTAGAATCTCTATACTAAGAATCGTACCTCATTTTTTTAGCGCCACTTATTAAATACTATCATAACTACAATTTTATTTTTGCAAAATGTGTATTTATGTGATTTCATCATAATAAAGATTATAAAGGAGCATGTCATTTGTTCTTATGGAAAATAAAAACACGCAAAAATATTTTAGGAAAATATGATTTTGGCCACTTCCATGCTGCGAAACAGCGCCATCTAGTTTTAAGCCTAAAAGGCCCGTACATTTCAGGGATACACTTTTTGTATGGGCTTAGTCAGTCCCAGTATTATATCGTTCTTGATTTGTGTGATGAACACAATTATTTGTTCCAGGCGTGGTTGTTTTATATACATGTACCTATTCGTACATTATGTATAGGTAACGTTGTTTGACTTGCCACAAAGCAAGCCTTCTTGAGCTTACAATATAACAGATTTTTAAATAAATCTGTGACGACATTTTCTACCTTTTCTAGCATACAGTAATATACATAACAATCTAGTAGGCCTTTACATGTTTCACCATCATAAGTGATTAAAGTGATTCAAGCCCCGTAGACTATCACAAGCCATGACTGCAACTTCGCGTGGATATCACTTTAAGGAGTAACCAGTAACAATAAAACCGCAAAGCTATTCAATATTTACTGAACATAAAATTTTCACCTCAACTAAATAAGCATGACCTTGCGATCACTAGGAATTGTTCCTAGTAGTAGTCCGCTTTTACACTGGTTGGTTTTAAAGATAGACGTTTCCAGCGCGCACGCGATAGGAATAAGTTAAGTTAATGCCGTGTAGCGGAAAGTTAGTGTAGGCTTTATGTCCATGGGGTAATAGTAATAGCCGGGGAAATTGTCTATGAGTGGAAAAACTAACACCATTAGAATTGGAAAGGAAAACAGTTTAGTTTGTCAGTGGTCAACTAATTTAAGTGGAGAAGTTGTTTTATTACTTGGACTTTTTGTCAGGAAGTTATTGGGTTGTATTGCGGTCAGGTGAATTATTAATGCCTATGAAATTGTTTGTCTGTCATAAAGGCATGAAAACGACACGTTTTGGGTGAAAAGAGCCAGTAATTAATAATTATGTCTTTTAAGAAACTTTAAATCACCATACTTTCCCACATATATTATATTAAAAGCTCACACATGTTAGATGTTGTATTTAGTTAAAGTTTGATTACTAAAGAAAAAAAAGGTGATTTAACGTATAATAGTACCTCAATGCCACGGCTAGTTACAAATAAATCTCAACAGATGTCGCTAACTAATGTCCAATCTTAAAACCTTCTAAACATCTAAGTGAAGAAAATTCCCATTTTATTTTGAATCCCCTGTGATTGTCTATTACAATAATGGTTCATTATGTTAAGTTTGGTTTCTATTTTATTTTATTATATGTGTCTCATTTGTTCTCTAATGTTTTTTTTTAATTTTTATTATTTATTAATTTATTGTGTTTTATTGTGTAATTCAGTGTAGCTATAGTATAAGCTGTAAATAGTTATAGTTTTCGTTCCTTACATGTGTTTATTTCATGCTGCGCATACATGTTTTGGGTGGCATTCTAACTTAAAACCTATGTGTATACTATTTTATATCATGTTGTAAATGTCAGCTGTTTTGTGTGCCTAATAAATAAAATAAAAATAAAAAAAAAAAATAAAAAGTCCTTGTTTGTCTTTTGTTCCTCCATTTATTTTCTTCGTTCACAGCGAAATTCAAATACCGAAGCCACTACCATGAGTTTTAAACTTAAAATACCCGACAGTGAGCGTAAAGAGGGTGATAGACGTACGAGGAGGTACGCGTGCTTAACGATTTCAAACCTGTTGGATCGTCAACTATGCGTGGCGGTTTTAAAGTACGCGTACTTACGGTGACACACAATCGAAAAGGTCGAGCCATATGTACGCGTATACTTGCTCGTATGAACTATCGGCTATAAAAACAAACAAAAGGTTGACGCTCCCATGAGGGCGGCTCACTCCGCGATTCTATCGCCGCGCTACAAGTACATGCTGGCGGACGCGAGTTCGCGGCCTAATCAGGGGTGGCGCGCGTTCTCACGGAACGCACGTTTGCACTTTCAATTGTTACATTACGTAGCGAGTTTTTTTCAAGGTTCGTATTATGCGATGTCCACGTGTGGAATGGCTAATAATGCTTAGTTAAATAGACATCGTAAATAAAATAGGACAATCTTACACTGATCTAATTGATAAAGTTAAGTCCCAAAGTTCAATAAGGCTTGTGATGCAGAAGGCTTACACAAAAATATATAAATACTGTATATTTACCTAGAAAGTACCTACCCAAGCCTTGGATATTATAGTATAACATTTTATCTGAGAATTAATTCGTTTTAATCCATAGGCAACCCTATCATTCGACGCTGCGCACGTGCGGCTCGTTTCTTTGTTAGAATTTTGTAGGCATTTAAAAAGGCGGCATTTCGTGAAAATCAAAGCAGTGGGCCTTCTGTACTTGTACTATTATATATTCTGTGCTCCCATGTAAATAAAAGAGAGAGCGAGCGATTTGCAGCTCATAGCTCGGCTACGAACTATAACTCGCGCGCTATCGTCGTCTCTTTTATTTACACGGGAGTGACTATCTTTTGTTCGTTTTTATAGCCGATAGCTCATAGCTTACTCGCTCTTGGTGGGACCAGTGCCTATTATTAATTATTATTAATAGCCTACATGGTGTCCCACTGCTGGGCAAAGGCCTCCCCCATGGATCTCCATCCGTCACGGTCTTGAGCAATCTCCGGCCAGTCGCTAAGATATGCGTCCAGGTCATCCCGCCATCTCCGCCTAGGTCTGCCAGATCCTCGCCCGTCTTGCGGCACCCAGACCGTGGCAATTTTTGCCCACCTCTGTGGGTGCATGCGACAGACATGGCCGGCCCAATCCCATTTCAGCTTGGCAGTCTTAACTCCAACATCAGTAATGCCTGTTTTGGAGCGCAGAGTTACGGATTCTGTCAATCCGTTTTACTCCTAGCCATAGATTTAGAATTATTAAACTAGATTGTTTAGTTAGGTCAAAAAGTGTGTCCACATGAGAGGTAATTGTTTGGGCTGGTGTCCCTCTCGCACTTGCTGACAATGTCAACATTATTCAGTGACGTCATCACTGTCATAAATTGGGGATACCAGTCAATTTTCAAAGTTACTACTAAATCTACTAACACCCAATTGAAAGTATTTTTTAATTATACAAATCTTTGATTTACTGGCATCAAAATAATTACATTATAATTATTTTCAAATTTTTTGAAATATATCGAAACCCGAGTTTGAATATAACATTAAAATAAAATAAGAAGTTATAAAGTTAGGTAATATACAGATAAAAATACTACTAATAAAAAAAAAAGGGTAGGCAAAGTGTAAACACGTATTTAAATTTTACTGGCGAATTTTATTTTATTTAAATTAATTTACAACAGTTTAACAATACAAAGAGCTTCAAATGTGTTAATACTTCACCTCAGTGCCACCCACAGCTGTTTTCTCAACATTATTTCTACAAATAAGGACTAAACTGCACAACACTTTCACAACACATACTGCCATGGATCTCCTGTCCCAGCTCCAAAAGGAAGTGAACGGTATGAAAGATCTTTTCAACACTCGTATGGACAGTTTTGAGAACTCAATCTCTACAGAGGCTGTGGCACCACCAGCAGTCCAAGACGACTTCAATAGCTTCAAGGATCTCGTAAAAAAGATGCTTTCAGGCCTGCAGACTCAGTTGGACATAGTCTTTAAGGCATTGGAGGATTTGGAAACTCGGTCGCGGGCTGGAATATTGCTGCTGCATGGAGTCCCGGAGGCTGAGGGTGAAATTGTCCCATCTACGGTACAGGACATTTGTCAAAACAGGCTGCAGCTAAGTGACTTCTCTGCTAACTGCTTCATCTCTTGTCACCGACTTGGTAAGAACAAAGTGGCCTCCAAGCCCAGGGCGGTACTTATAAAATTCTCCTGCCCTAAAACGAGGGACGCTGTATGGGCTGCCAAGAAGCATCTTAAAGGTTCCGGTTACACTTTATCAGAGTTCCTAACCAACACTCGGCATGCCGTATTCCTTGAAGCCCGGCGCATCTACGGAGTCAAAGGTAGCTGGACTAGCGATGGCCGGGTTGTTGTCATATGTCCAGATGGCTCGCGACACAAAATTACAACTCTGATGGAGCTCCGTGCACTACCGGTGCCATCGAACGCCCTCGGAGCCGCCCCAGTGACGTCCACTAATAGAGATGAGCAGCTCAGCGGTGTACCCGTGCTGCCTAACGCTGCCAGGAGTACTGCCACCTCGGCGGAGCGCAGGGTCCTTCCAAATCGAGGCTCGCGAAAGTGAAGTCTCGATGTCAGTCGCAACCGACGGCATAGTGTCATTTATTCAACTGTATATGGGTGTTTAACTGCAATGATCTCTTAACTAATATATTTAATTCTTCTGTGTGAGCACTTCTCCCTAATATGTACTCTCAAGGTCAGCCATTCGAAGTTCCGGATATCACGTCACATTTACTTTAACTCTGTACGGCAATTATGTAGGTTAAATGATATTCAATTCTCGAGTAATCTTGTCTGCAGGGTGTTTGTAAGTTTAACCCTTAATTTGGCAAAGTCCGGTGGGACGGACAGGTGATAAAAAAAAATATTTCGCTTTTTAGGTAGAATTTTATTTAATTTACCATATGGAAAGAGACTCTTTTATGATACATGCTTTGTATAAAAATACTATTTGACCACTGTCAACACTCGTTTGACAGTTACTCGTCAAGATGGCACCGCATCAGAAGTCAACTGTTTTTAGCAAAATATTTATGCGTTTTTCTTTTGGTTTTTGTAAGAACAGGGTATTTCTGTTGTATAAATAATAAAATATATTACATAATAGTTGCAAGTGGTTATGTTTTCAATTTATTTCTCAATTTCTAATACTCATAATCATCATCTAAACAAGTTGTCCGCCGCACCGGACAGTGCCAAATATATACTAAATACGATTTGTCCGCCGTGGCGGACTATGCCAATGTTGCGGTGACACGTGTTGTAACAAATTATTATATTTTTTTGTTTATTATTTTGATTTTCTTGTTTTGGTGGCCTGCTTTTATGTTTAGATTTTTTATTTAATCCATCAGCGTGTAGTGCTGGACCAAGCAGTTAAAATTTTAGCACTTTTAGGTATACGTAGTGCGCGGATATTGTGAATGTTACATGTCGCGCGAGGGGCAATAAACATTAAAGAAAACCGGGTAGATCAAAATTTATAATTTCTTTGTCTGCTCCGAACATTGATATAATTAATTTCGGGTAGTTTTGTGTTGTTTACATCTTCGACGACATTTTGCTGGGACATCACTGTCACATCAGTCTGTCGTGATCACGGCCTGTGCAACCTGGCCAAAAAGTCGGAAAAAAGTTAAAATAATGATATTTGACTATAAATATGTGTCAGTTTGATTTTCATACAAAATTATTATATTAGTTAATTTTTAAAATAAATATATGTTAAGAAATACTTGTTTATTTTAAATGACCGTATGTTTGGCAGTGTCCGCCTCAGCGGACATATTAATTTATCCCAATCTTTGGCAGAGTCCGCTGTGGCGGACATATTTTTTTTCCAAAACTAATAAATCTAGATTTTTTTAAATATTTTTCGGACGCTTTAAAAACACCTGTTATTCAATATATTAAGTAAAATCGGAAAATTTATGTCACCAGAGTCTCTGCCAAATTAAGGGTTAAGTTGTCACTGTCACCGCCGTCACTGTCAAAATGGTTTGACAATTGCGTTCCGTTTCTCCCCTAGTGTATTTGGTGAAGTGTATAATTTCTCGACTTTTTTCCATCCAATTATTTTAATAAGTAGTTCTTAATTACTGGCCTATTGTTTAAATGCTTTAAGTAATATCCAAATGAATACGATGTACTTTTCTTATGCTTTAATTGACTGTTCAGCTGCTGGCGAGCATTTGAGGTGAATTTACGGAATATAGCTTTAATTTTTTCGTCTTAATTTCTTTTTAGATACGTTTTTCTGCTTGCAAGTGTACATTTTTAGTTTTAGGAATATAATAATAATAATTATTTATATATATAGTTATTTATTTTGTTTTACTTACCGCAGATGTCTGATATTTTGAATACAAGTCTTGATAGCGAGTTTTTTTCACTGTCTTCGTCCAGCACTTACGATTCTTTTAGCGACGCTCCCGATATTCCAGATTTGAATGAGCGGTTACATGACACTTTCGATAACGCGGGGAAGAGTTTCAATATTGTTCACATCAATGCACAAAGTATACCTGCACACTTTCCTGATTTATTAGCCACTTTTGACGTTAAAAACATACACGCAATCCTCATCTCGGAATCGTGGCTTAAGCCCTCTTTGCCGTCAACACTATACCCGCTAGCTGGCTACCGTCTACTCCGAAATGACCGAATCGGCACTAGAGATGGTAATGGCGGCAGCATGGTTCGCGGTGGCGGTGTTGCCATATATATTAAAAGCGATATAGCTTGTCAAGTAGTTTCTCAATCTCCCGCAGTCTACTCAAACGCTCCGGAATATCTTTTCCTGGAAGTCATCTTACATCACAGCAAAGTTCTTCTAGGAGTATTTTACAGCCCCTCTTCTATGGTTAATTATTTCGATGCACTTGAGAATGCTCTAGTGGATTTATCGCCTAACTTTGATCATCGTATTATTATGGGGGATTTCAATACGTGTCTCATAAAAAACGATCACCGGTCTCGCAAGCTTAACTCACTGGCATCCTCCCTAAATTTTGAAATCTTACCCCTCGGCCCCACTCACTTTCCACATAATGGTCCTCCCTCCCAACTTGATTTAATTCTTACTTCTTCCGCCGAAATAGTGGCACGGCATGGACAATTTAACGCACCAGCCTTCTCTAATCACGACCTTATTTTCGCTTCTTTCAAAATTCGTCCCCCCAAAAAGCGTCATAAAATAGTGCTGCGCCGAAACCTTCTAGACGTTGACATACAGGCTCTCCAAGATGACCTGCGCATGGCTGATTGGTCAGCCTTACAGTTGGCTGATGATATTGACGTAAAACTGGGGACTATCAACGACGTATTGCTCGCGATCTTTGATAAGTACGCTCCTCTAAAGCCTACTCGAGTCAAGCACTACCCCGCGCCATGGCTTACAGATGAGATTAAGGCCCTCATGGCGAAGCGGAATCGTGCTCGCGTCAGACTCCGAAATGATCCTTCGTGTGCTAATCAGAGTGCTTACATGACCTTACGCAACCGTTGTAATAAGGCATGTAGAGATGCAAGACGTCGGTATATACACCAGGCAATTGATGACTGTCCCCCACAAAGCTGTGGAAATTTCTCAAATCTCTTGGGGTGGGCAAAACTCAGCAAGATCCGGTGAGTGGCCTTGACTTAGATGCCATTAATCGACATTTCAGTTCTTCTCCGGTCGAACTTGACTCTTCAGTTAAGCAACGAACTCTCTCCTTCTAGCCAGTGTTCCTCGACCCGATTCGTCTCTGTTTCAGTTCCGCCCTATTGAACCACAGGAGGTTCTTGCTATTCTGCGAACCATCAAAACTAAAGCCGTCGGAGAAGATGGGTTCAGTCTGGCCATGATCATGTTAGTGGCGGATATTATCGCACCTGTCCTGGCCGAGATCATCAATTTCTCTTTTGCTTCTGGCTCCTTTCCCTCATCTTGGAAACTTGCTAACGTGATCCCGCTACCAAAGGTCTCTAGTCCGACTTCTTTCTCCCAGTACCGCCCAATCTCTATTCTCCCAATTCTCTCTAAAGTAATTGAACACTATGCCAACAGACTTCTCTCTTCGTTTCTTAACAGACATAATCTCTTTAATCCCTTTCAATCTGGCTTCCGCCCAGGGCATAGTACTGTTTCGGCATTAGTTAAGGTTACTGACGACTTCCGCCTCAACATAGAAAACAAAGAGGTTACAGCTCTGGTTCTCCTAGATTTCAGCAGTGCCTTTAACTCCGTGGATTTTGATATTCTTCTGGCTATTCTTCGTAATTATAACCTATCTCCTTTAACTCTTTCTTGGTTTCGTGACTATCTACTTGGAAGACGCCAACGGGTCATGGTCGATGACACAGTCTCCTCCTGGTGCGATCTGTCAGCGGGGGTGCCGCAGGGCGCTGTGCTATCTCCTTTACTTTTTTCGTTGTTTATCGATGGGATCACGAAGTCTCTTGCTTCGTCTTATCATCTCTATGCAGATGACCTGCAAATCTACTAGCGGCAAGCATAGACAATTTAGATTTTTTAATAAGCCGAATCAACCGGGATCTCGACTCTATTTGTTCTTGGGCAGCTTCTTTTGGCCTTATGGTTAATGCGAAGAAGTCGCAAGCGATTTTGATTGGGAGTCCTCATTTCATCTCCAAGTTGTCTGAAGTGACAATGCCTGAAATTTTCTTCGATGGAACACTCATTCCTTTCTCTTCTACCGTCAGGAACTTAGGCATTGTCATTGATCAGACTCTCTCGTGGGCACCCCATGTGACTGAAATTAGCAGGCGACTCTTTGCCTCTCCTCACTCGCTTCGACGTCTCCAAAGCTTCCTTCCGTTCCGTACAAAGGTTGTCCTTGCGCAGTCGCTTTTGATTCCACTTCTGGATTATGCGGATATCGCATTTTTGGACCTTACCGAGGAGCTACTTGACAAGCTCGAACGTTTGCAAAATGTGTGCATCAGATACATTTTTAATTTAAGAAAATTTGACCACATCTCTCATTTCCGCTCCCAGCTGGAGTGGCTGCCCATCCGTCGCCGTAGAGACATGCACGTGGTTTCTCTCCTGTATAATGTTTTATTTTCTCCTACTTCCCCTCCCTATCTTTCAGAACGATTTAAATACTTGGCTGACGGTAGCGGGCACCGGCTCCGTTCCAGTGTGAATCTCACTTTGAGTATCCCGCCCCACCAACATAGGTCCTATAATAAATCGTTTACAATCTACGCAGTTAAATTGTGGAACTCCTTGCCTTTATCTCTTCGACAGTGTCAGTCGGTCGCGTCGCTGAAGGCTAATCTAAAAAAGCTTTGGCTCTCTGATGAAGACTAAGGTATTGGATGTATGCGGTTTTGTAGTTGTAGCTTTTATTATGTAAATATATATTTAATTTATATATTATATATTTATGTCATTTGCTATTTGTATAGTTGTATATTATGTATTTATTCGTATATATTGCATGTTAGTGTAAGTTATAATTTATTATTACCTAGAATCCGTTTCCTGCGCCGTTTGTACTGTATGCCTACCATCTCCAATTCTCCCTCAATTGCTCAAAGGTTAACTGGAAGAGATCCCTTAAAGGGATAAGTTCGCCTTTGTACTTATAATAAGCTCTTTTTCCTGTGTGTTGTATTATTTTCTGGTACAATAAAGTGTTTTACTACTACTACTACTAATATGGGAACCTCATTAACACTGGCAACACGTGCGAGAGGGACACCAGCCCAAACAATGCCCTCTCATGTGGACCGTTTTCGCTAGTCTGATACGATCGACTTTCTGTTTCAGTAATAAGGTTTAATTTCGTATGGCAAAAAATCTGATTGAGCTGTCCCCTGTAAAGGTCTTTGCTCCTAGCATACTGCGCTCCATGGCTCTTTGACCAGTGCCTAACCCACTTAAATGTCACGGAAAATATGTAATTTTTAGTTCAAGCAAAGACATATATAACTCCGTATAGACAGATAAAGTCTAAGAAAAAAACGTACCTCAGTACCATACAGAAAAAGGTACGGTGGCCTAGATGGCATTACACCTTTGGGGGACGCTCGCCTAGATGGCGCTAATATTAATTTTGACATTTTAACACATATCAAGCTAAGAATGTGGGCCAAATTGTCAAAATTAAGACTGAAACTTTGAAACCTCATCAAAGTTTTAAACTTGTGACGAGAGATGGCAGTCTATGGACTGTGATTACATATTTTTACTTTGACAGTAACTCTCTATAATACTTGATCCTCTTTGGTTCTAGTAAGTAACCGATTAGCGCTGTTCATTTTATCCATACACTGAATTTCACATTCGCTTCGTTTACGCTATCGGATAACAATATTCTAAAATTTTAAAAACTGATGGTAAAGGCTCTAGTTTTAGTTTAAAAGCAAGATAACGCTAACAAGGGGAAGTTACAAGTGGAATAGTTGGTGTAGGTTCTCGTGTATTCTGATAATATTAGGTTGGTGGAACTACCTCCAGTCGCACGAAACTTTTACTTGTTGACAATTAGCTACATACAAAATATAAGGCATAGTAAAAAGTTAGGGATTATAACCAATAAAAATATTATTTGAATTGGGTTTTCTTGAATAGTGTTTACATTACATAGCACATGGAATTTCTCAAGTTTTAGTGCCTCTACAATCACGCCTGGCAAATGGATTTCTCAAGTTTTAGGCCTCTCTTGTTGAATGAAAACGAAATTGAGACATTGCAGTGACAGGTTGCTCTCGCCTACGCCATAATTTAACCCATGTCCCACAGTCGACTTTTACAACACCCACTGGAAGAACTGTATTAACTTTTTAATAAAACTAGTTTCATTTCATATCCAGTAATAGTATCTAATCATACGAAACGTATAGGATAATCATTTTGTTAAAAAGTGTTATTAATTAAGAGTATTTTTGTATATACACCAATGTACGCCGTCCAACTTAATTTAACATGACATAAGTTGTGCGTCATGTCGTAATGACGTTTAATTAGATACGCTAATTGATATGGACATAATACATTGCGTGCTGAATTATTATGTATGAAAAAAAATCTCATCAATTAAAAAAACATGTAGTTAGGCTCCTTAGGTTCGACACTAATCGTTATTAAGACATTCGCCCGTATGGAATACACTCGCTGTATAAGAGCAGAAGACTACGGCGTAACGCCGTGGCTTGCGTGGGCGACGGTCGCGCGATGGTCGCGCGACGGCGATGCGACGCATACGAAATCAAACCTTATCGATATGGAAGTATGAGACGTGACGGCGTAAGCTTAAAATCTGTATGAATGTAAGTAGCTTACATTCCCCCTTGGATTGGACCTCGGCGTGTAAGGAAATCCCGCGGCTCGTTGTCAGGCGCTGTTAAAATTTTATGGAACTCCACTTTACGTCGCCGAATAAAATCGGTCATGGGGTTCTAGCGACGTGCAAAATCGGTCTATTTTTATGCCTTCGAGAACCGTAACTTTTGAGTGGATTTTTTATTTGACGCGACACTTTTCACAACTGTATTCGAATTTCGTATGACAATTTTATGCCGGCAACAAAATTCGAGACCTTATCACCATGCGTAACGAATTTAACAGACTTACCCCCTTATTCATAAACGTACACTAAAGTTATCAGGCCGATAAAGTTCGTTTGTCCCTTTCTATCACACCAATACGTCGGAAAGGGACAAATTAACTTTACTTATCGGCTTGATAACTACGTTTATGAATAAGGGGGTAAGTATTCTACAAGACCCATGGGATCCACGCTCATTGACAACTAATCCCAAGATTTGGCGTAGGCACTAGTTTTACAAAAGCGACTGCCATCTGACCTTCCAACCCGAAGGGTAACTAGGCCTTATTGGGATTAGTCCGGTTTCCTCACGATGTTTCCCTTCACCGGAAAGCGACTGGTAAAATATCAAATGACATTTCGCGTCAAGTCCCGAAAAACTAATTGGTACGAGCCGGGGATCGAACCCGCGACCTCCGGATTGAAAGTCGCACGCTCTTACCGCTAGGTCAACAGCGCTTTTTTTTTATTCTACAAGACCCATTGAGGGTTAATAGGGGGCGTTAAAAAGGACATGTCGGGTTAAAGAGGCTGTTAAAGTCAATACTTTTATTTATTGAGGCGGCGACTGTAAATGGGCTCGAGAAAACTTCGTAAAACCTTTTTTTTTTATTACTAGGTCAGGCAATTAGGTTAACTGTCGGGAGTAACAATACTTGTCAAGTTTAATGAAATTTTAATGAACGTAAAGTTATACTTCTACGGTAAAAACTAAGCCAGTACAAAAACTTTTGTTGTATTGAACGTCAATGTCTGGTACAAATTGTGGTGTAAAATTAATCATAAACGTAATTTTTGTGAACAGTATTTTAGCTTAAAACTTACCAATATATAAACTGTACATTGCTGGATGTGTTTCATTTATTTACGTACCTGTAACAAAATTAAAACTATTAGTAAGAGTTGAAAATTCTTAGTAATTATCTATTAACAGTGAGTTTATCCTATTGCCCTTCGCTTGTCTATTTGTACTAAGATTATCATTACCATGTGTTGACATACCTAATGATTACTGAATAATTAAAATAATTATTATGATAACAAGGTGACTATCGCAATGACAGTATCTTTACTGCTTAATATTAACTACTTATACATTATCGGGACGTTGGGTAGTTAACACCATAATATAATAAAACATGGATTTCTTAATAAATTTATTACTTAAATGTGAAACAAAATTAAATAAATTACTTACAGATCAATTCGATCGTGTATTGACATCAAACCTATTGTATTGGCATGATATTTGAATTGAACCATATCATTTTTGTTATTTATTAAATCATTCAATAACACATTAAAACAATAAAAAAACACTTATACTAAAACCTTATAAAATATGAATACTAATGCTAAATACTTATATTTATTATATTATTATATGTATAACCGACATTTAGATGTCATTGGCGAAAAGAAAAAAAAAATACATTTTTCAAGAACAAATTGAATTTTCCAACAGTAAAGCTATTCTGGAATAGGTTCTAAGGTTAAAATCAATAGAAAATTATACAATCGGTACCTAAAATAACATTGTTGACTTCCGACCTAGTTTTCAGTCTGTTCTAACGTTTCCAACTTAAATACCTAGGAGAAACCTCAACTGGAAGTGTTTGAACTAGTTGTCAGTATCAACAGTTTGCTTTAGTTGTTAATATTGAACGTTTTGAAACTGAAATAGAACAGAAAAAATGGAAAATTAGAAGAAAACTAGTAAGTCGGTATTACTAAAAACACCAAAATATTGGAAATATTATACAATAAGACATATGCAAAAAAAAAACTGGTTGTTATTTTTCAATGCAACACACACTTTCTTCCTACGAAGTACATATATAATAGCTGTAAGAGACGTCACAAAATTACAAAATAGAAAAAAATGTCGTGAATTGTTGTGTTGGTGATGAATTGGGCGACTTACCCTAAAACATAGGCTATTTTTTCTACTTTTTTTAAGCCGGCTAAGCCAAAATGGCAATCGTTTACGCTAGAGGCCGATAGAAACAGTTTGACTCTGTCGCGCCAATACGATAGAGCGATAGAAATAGATACGATAACGATATTGTCGTAAGCGTTTGCGCATGTGGCTATTATACGACATTTGTGCCTCTAAACCATTCTGTTTTTTTTTTTACATCCTGTATTAAAAATTATAAGCACAACTGCGCAAAGATTCTAGGAAACAATAAAAATATGAATTAGATGACATTATGTATGTAAAGCCTGTTTCCATATATGTACTTTATATGTAAATTATGCATATTATCGTATAAATATGGTACTTATCATAATTAGGAGATGCTACCGGTATTGTTTGCTGTAATTATCTTAGGCACTTCGTATCTTAACAATGTTAGAAACGCAAGAGTTTTGCAGTATATAACGGGTATAATATATGTAGATAATATATTATAATCCCGAGTTTTTTTTAATGATAAAGGCAGCAAACGAGCGGACGAATAATACAAGACAGTTTATCTGATTCTTAAAACTATCGCTCCGAATTTAAACGTTATATACAAGTGCATTTTTAATTCAATATTCTTAATATTTTAATAGCCAGGGAGAAAATGAGAAATTAGTTTGTATGCACATTTTGTTTTCCCTTTTTTAACTAGTCACAAATAATCAACGGAAAATAACTGCAATAAATAACACCTATATGAAAGAATAACTCAACAAAGCCTTTATAGTGCCCAAGGCTGGCATCGAACCAGCTGATATTCCAATCGCGAGAGATGCCTGAAAACCGCTCAACCACACGGGTCACAGCGCTACGAGTCAGTTCTTTTCCCTTCATGTACGGAATTGCTTAAAGAAAGGCTTGCCCTCTGGCCACACCTATACATTTGAAAATAAATAAATGAAAGAAATATTATAGATAAAAATATTATAGGACATTCTTACACAGATTGACTGAGTCCCACGGCAAGCTCAAGAAGGCTTGTGTTGCAGGTACTTAGACAATTATATATTATCATATAATATATATATACAAAGAAAATACCCATGACCAGGGCCCGTAACTTTCATGCCGATGACATAAATTTGACATCACGCTGCATATAGGATGATTCAAGAGTTTTATTTAATAATTAATCATTATTCATCAATCATTTTAATCATGACTTCAATAGTAATCTATTCATACGTAAATAATTAATACCTACTTGATACGTGAATAGTAAATTAAATTATTTGTTTATTTTTATACATACCTTTTATTAAATAGTTTTGTTAACATATTTCAATAAATTATAAAAACAAAATAAAATTGTTTCCTTTTCGTTTCACGTATCAAGTAGGTATTAATTATTTCACGTATGAGTAGCTCACTTTTGAAGTCATTTGTATATGATTAAATTGATTGATGAATAATGATTAATTATTACAATAAAATTATTTGAATCATCCTATATGCAGCGTGACGTCAAATTGATGTCATCGGCATGAAAGTTACGGGCCCTGCCCATGACGCAGGAACAAATATCTGTGCTCATCACACAAATAAATGCCCTTACCGGAATCCAAACCCGGGACCGCGGCGTAGCAGGCAGGGTCACTACGGTCAATATTCTAACCAGTGCTTTTTTTTTTAAATCATTGCACTGTAACGATCGAACAGTTCACGTGTAATGTTAGTTATGACACCTGTTGCTCAAAGGTCAAGTTCGGTCAGGGGGTGCAAGGGGTGCGCTGACTTATGCCCATTATACCCACAAGGCTATCTGATATACAATTAATAGGTTTGGCCCTAAATGGTAGATCATTAAATATGTATTAGGGAGTATCTACAATAATTTAGGTTACATTGAAATGTAAGTACCCATACTGTTATTTATCGTACAGTTAAGGAACAAATCAAGTTAATGTTTATTCGATATTTAGTCACACTACCTATAAATCAACGGGACTGGGCTGGAGTATCGACCAGGGGCCTATTGCATAACAATTTACAACTCATATTACAAGCGGTAGTCCCCCTCCAATTCATTTTATAAGAAAGAGAGTTCCACTTGTAATACAAGTTGTAAATTGTTATGCAATAGGCCCCAGGAAGCCGTGAGTCCCAACGCAGAAATTTACCACTTTTTTTTATTCTAAGCCACGAAGTAGGTATGCTCTTACGGTAGATGTCGCTACAGGTCCCTTTGACAAATATGATAGAAAATTTCGCAAACTTGGCGGAAGTTTTGGAGTACCCACCCAGAGGCCGTGAGTTCCTTTCTCATTCAAGGTACTAATTTTCCACTACCTACAGTTTATATAAATTCATTCGAAAAAGAAACGTAACTTTTCGAACGAAATTAAGACGAACTTCTCTTTACTTTCAATTTGTAATATCAATTAAGTACCTACCATGGATAAACAGCTGATTCCATAAGTCTTTATTACCAGTGCAGAAGCATTAGAAATCTATTTTTTGCGTCAGTAACAAGAGGCTGGGCTCTTCCGTTACTAAAACGGACATATTGCTTTTTATCCACACCAGTTTCTAATCAACGGAGTCAGTGACTTTTCATTGAGGTCTTACTAATCTGAAAGCACATTATGTTAAAAGGTGACTGAACGGATATCTCTCCATATAAATCTTATCGGTTTTTATACCTTACTGCGTATATTTAATAGTAACTTCTATCACAATCATTATCAAAACCTACAAATATATTTCTTAAAACTAATTAATTGAATATGGGAAATATTACTTCCTTGAGTGGTACATAAAATCAAATTTAGATGTCGCTAGGGTCCCTTAGATCCGTCAAATATTCGCTGTCTATGAATGAGGTATCTGCAGACGTTAGTGCTTATACTGCTTATTAGAATTTACTATGTTCCGGAATTAATTAAAGGGATAGGGTCATAGGTTATTATCATAATATATTACTACGAGTCTACAACTGTCATATTTATATCACAACTTGTCTTAAAACAATGTGAAATTGTGACAGCATCCGACATGCATTTTACAATCGCAGAAACTAATAACATATAATATTAATCCAACGTTGCCATGACAGATGACATTCCGATCCGCCCAATCAAAGATCGTATGTTTGACCTAATTAAATGTCCATTGCAGAGAGATGTTTCTCAGAAATGTTAGTGTTCTCATCTTCAGATAAAACTTAATTATATAACGAAGCTGTCGGGATTCTCAGAAATATTCAAACATTTAGTGAGAGCTTTGGCCGCTCCGATATGTCTGATAGCGACTGTCCACTTATACAGTCCCTTTACCGATACTATTGAGGAAACCAGCACTACCATATTAATCGTTTACATCCTAGTCTTAGTGTAATCTCGATTGCACTAAGTTAAATCCTGGCAAAATTATATTTGTCTCCGAGATAGTGTCACATGCAGCTTACCTTACATAATATATATTATGGATACAACATGCGTGCAAATAAAATGTCAATCTCGGTACTATGAACTACTGGGTACGTACTTAAAAAAACTGCTAGAAATACTACCGAAAACTTAGGAGAGATCTGTAGCATATGGCGTTACAGATATTGGCGACCGATTGTAATATTCAGCCAATTAGAAATCCCAGGCATATCGTAAAACGTCAAGACTTAAGGAGCCTATGAGCCAGGATTCTACGATCATCATCTAGTTGGTAAATTATATGCCACCGGCTAAACTTGATACCTATGGAACTCGAAAAAGAAATAGACGTATTATGTTATCTCAGTGTAGGGATAGAGCCGACGCCCTTCACAAACCGCTAGACTTTTTACAAGCAGCCTTCCAGCTTACATTCCAGTTTTGGATAAACAGTAGCACGATTCAGAACAACTATTTATTATAGTTTTAAAATTGGTTTTGATACAAACACACGGATGATGGGTCTTGGGAGTCCTCAACTGTAGGTGCGTGTTTTTTAATCGACTTCCTGCCTCCCACAACTAAACTGTGGAATGATTTGTCGCCTGCGGTATTTCCGGACCGATGCGACCTTGAAGTCCTCAAGGAAAGAGCTTTTTTCCATCTTAAAGGCCAGACGATTGTCCATGGTCAACGATATTCGATAGCTACTCGGTAATTCATCTGCATATTCAGAAAAAAACGCCCTAACGATAATCTTTGTAATTGTCACTTCAATGCATATTCACGGTCGCATCAAAACCAATTATGACTAAAAACAAAATATTTAATGTGAATTGGTCTCCTAAGGTACGATAAGTGCTCCAGTTACTTTCCCATATACAGCATCAGATATGTAGCCAGTGAGAGTGGGCTTTCTATGGCCAATAGTTTACTATGCCATATAGCAAGGGCCCGTCGGACTGGTTTAATTGTTATAAAGGCAAATATAGTTACAAGGTTGTTGACACCTGGGGAAAGCGCGTGACAACTTCTGACGTAATGTGGAAAATCTGCATCGTCCACTTTAACACATATTATAAGGCTTAAGTTTGTAGTACGGTTCGTAAACTAAGATGTAATGTTTTGAAAAATGTGTCCCACAAAGTTTTTACCTATCTTAAATTAGGATGTCCTAATCTAAAAGAATTTGAATATTTTCGGGAAGAGGTGGGGGAATAGAGGTGGTATACACGTACGTCGTACAGTTAAGCCCGCTCCAGAGTATGAGCGGATTCAATACGCAGAAAGTTCCACACTCGCGTTCGCCGTGATTCGCGCTAGGGCTTGCAATATCGGACGGTTTTCAATTCCGGAACTGGTTCTCGAGATTGTACTTCAATTCCGGAATTCCGGAACTAGTTCCGGAATTGAAAAAAAATTTTTGGTTTGGTTTTCTGGTGGATTTTTGATGAAATAATACAATTTTAAACTGAAATTTGTTATAAATCGACGTTTAAGACAACAACTCCGTACCTGAAAGGCATATAACACTGAAATTTTGATTTCAGTAATTTTACAGGAAAGCCCATGTTGCGTCAAAATCGGTCTTGCAAGGTATTTCGAACTACAGTTAACGATACAAACGAGGTTTTAGTGCCAGTTTTCTGATAGTGATCAACGTTAAAGTTATTTTTTTATCCATTGAGAATCGAAATAATATAAAAGTAATAATTTACAAGAATTTAATAACGTCTTGTTCGCATAACTGTAATAAAAGAAATATTGAATTACCTTTATCAGACTCGAGTAGGGACAAAAGATATCCAAGCTAGTCCAAAAAGACAGATTTTATGATTTATTCCTAGGTACCTGATTGCAATAAAGAATGATATGATATGATATGATAACCTACACCTACATGTACCTACACCTTAATTTTTTGTAAAAAAATAAATCATTCTTTTATATACATCATTTTCCATACATTTGCTTCTCAAATCTTTTGATTTTGTGGTAAGTGGTAAGGTAATAGACTTAGATAGAGTTTAGTAAAATATGCACACGTCTTTGTGAAAAGTGTATAAAGTAACTACGACGTTATGCTTGTGAATGAATGTAATACCAAATACTACGATTTGCTTCTGAACTTAAGACTTTATGCCTAAAATATTCAGTGCTATGAGAAAAGAAGTAAATTTTTGAGTTTATGCCGCTTTAAGACCGATTAATTTAGATTATTACTTGATTGAGCAAAAATAACGCAAATAAAATAATAATATTAATAATGTACCTAATATTATTTATTTATGTCTAATTGTCCTTCAGTATTCGAGCATAACACTCAACTCCCGCCTAGTAATTTTAAATTATCACAAAACAAAACTTTCTACAACAAATATTTACTTTAAAATGATTATATATTTCACTTATTAGCTAAAACAATTGAGAGCAAAACCAGAAAGTGACAATAATAATATAAGCGATAATATAAAAAAAAATATAAAAAAAAAAAGTAATAGCAATGATATATAATAGCAATATTAGTGATAATATTAGCGGGTTAAAACTACACTATCTCGCTCTAACTAGCCCTAGATGCAACCCTTTGGTCATAAAATAGGCACTACCTGAATCCGAGGAGTGTCTAACTTAATGAATTTACATATCTTTTATAGACGCGGTGGTATTTTTGTAAAATAAACAGGCTGATATTACACGTTTTCGTCCAAAAATATATCTTTTTTCAATTCCGGAATTTTCGAGATTATGTGTTTCAATTCCGGAACTGTAATATCGGAAAAATTGTCCGAAATTCCGGAATTTCGAGATTCCGGAATTCCGGAATGCAAGCCCTAATTCGCGCGCATAGTCTGGTGGAGCGGGCTTTAGCATCTACGATAGCGGTAAATATACCAAAACACTTATTTATTGTTATGACTAACTTATATCCGCGGCTTCGCTCGCGTTAAATTCGGAGATTGTACAAACTTCAAACCCCCATTTTAGGGAAGTGAGGGGTTAGAAAGAGGCAAAAGCAAAAAGTAGCCCATGTCACATTCCATCTCTTCGACTATCTCCACTTAAAATAAAAAAATCACGTCAGTTCGTCGCTCCATTTTGCCGTGAAAGACGGACAAACAAACAGACACACACACTTTCCCATTTAGAATATTAAGTATGGATAACAAACATTTTTTATGTTATATTTGGCGTTTTTGCTGTCATAATAACATTCATTGCTGACAGTCCTTAAAAAAACACTGTTTTTATCTTTTAAAGTGTTTAGTTACCACTTTTTCACAATAATTTTAACTAGAAAAGAAACCGCAATCAGAATGTATCATAAACAAAATAAAAACATTAAAATTAAAAAGGTTTTAAGTTTAACCCTTTTTGAATCTCGGTGTAGACGCAAGCACGTCTATTTTACTGAAAAGACTTTCTGCAATTATTTCATTTCATTTCACTTCATCAGGCTGTGGACTTTTCCAAATGTATGTACATCCTACCTCAAATACCAAGGTATCTAACATCGAATACCTACTCCTTTAGTGGAATAATTATAGTAAAAGTCCACGTTTTACAAATAGATCCCATGCACTATTTGTTTTTTCTTCCACCCTCATAAAAACCCCACTTGGTGCAAACTTCTCATTGTATTTAAGAACACGGTACACGTTCGCATCTCACCGATAAGCCACGGATTTATTTTTAATTAGTAGTTTGAGATAGCGCGGACAATGTAGCTAGGGTTGAAACTTGGAACTTCGTCTTGTGAGGCAAAACCTTACTTAGCCAAAACAAAGACATACCTACATGCGCAGAGTAAAATGCTATGAAATCGCTTGTGATAATTATAACTTCCTAAAAAAAACATTAACATCTGTTATTAAGAAAGCACATAGGTATACAGGTTCGCTAAGTTGGAAAAAACCTATATAACAATGAAATCTGACAGCTGTTAAGAACATGATTATTACCTATTTGATATGCCTATTTTGGAGACACATAAACTGAAATTAATGTGATATACAAATAAAAAATGACCAAGGCCTCCAAGTGTTCAAAGCTGGATGGCCGGTGGTATTTTTTTTCTTTGTACCTATATGACATTTATATCAATTTATAGTTAAGGGGCTGACAACACCCAATTGGGTAAAATTGATGTTACTTGCGCAGTTTTTTAAGACAAACTATTAGTCTTAGTAAGGCAAGTAAATTATATGTTATTATTCATTATATTTCAAAGAACATAGCCGTACTCGATACACGATTTAATGAAATCGGCTCGATAGAAAAAAATTGCAAATATTGGTTTCGAGTTCGTCATTAAACGGTTGTGTGTCGTTCAATTATTCACTTAGTTGTCTTTAGTTAATATTATAATAACACATATATACATATCTAAAACACTAACGAAACATTTTGCACAAATAATGCATCTATCTATTTTATCTTAATATTTTTCCGCACTTTTCGTACCTATCCGCCCTCTTTTAGTGACATCGCGCTCTCACTTACTCCCATACGATTAGACAGTGTACGCTAGCGTCAAGGCCATTGGGTGCTGTCAGCGTCTTAAGTTATGTACTAAAAAAAATACATAATAGTTTCTATGAAAATCCTGTTAAAGGCGCATATTTGTTTGTTTTGGGTTTAAAAAAATCATCTATTTACATAATTTGTGGCTTATCGGCCTTATTAAATTCATTAGTAAGTTACCTTAGGTACAAAAGAAAAGCTGAAAACCCTATTTTTACCCGTCTCTTCTCCTAAGTGTACGTGATACAAATAATAAAAACCCATTGCAGCCACAGGGTTGAAGATATCCTTAACGAGTTAATTACTACACAGAAATTAGCCAGGCGCGTGTGTGTATACTATTTTACTGTTCGACAGATAAGAGAAACGGTAACTTCGTTTAGCGCAGCGGCCTGAAATTTGAAACTTTGCGGCCGAAGAACAGAAAACATATTTTGACGATGAAGATAACCGGGACTAGTCTTATTATCCGAATATTACGATATCGAAATGGTATAATTTCATTATCATTCGCGCGTGCTTGTCACTCGTACTTATTTGTACAAGTAAGTGACAAGCAAGAGCGAAAGATAAACGAATCTCATAATTTTGATATCGGCAAAAATAATGAATATTATATTTATAAGTACAAAGATTATAATTGTCCACGTAAAATTTGAAGTCAGCCACAGTTAATTTTACTGCCACCTCTTGACACAGAATTAAAACTTTTACGCGCTCGGTTTTGACACATATATATGTCTTAAATTAAAATTGTTAAATATAATCAATCAGTGTCGCCTTTTACACGAGTATCAACCGAAGGTGTGGCGCCATCTATAACTACTCAGTTTCTTCTGGCAACTCTAGTTACCAGCGATCACCTTTATTTTACTTGATAATAGAGTCCATTGATGGATGGAGAGGGAGCAACAACGATGGATGGATTGTGTGAAAAAGGATATGAGCAGGGGGCCGATTTTTGAGTCTCACTGTCACTAAAATACCGGTTGAAAACGGTGAATTGCCTATTATTTTCAGTGAAAATTTTCTGAATTCGAACGCCGTGAGACTCAAAAATCAGCCCCCAGGGCCCGTAACTTTCATGCCGATGATATCAATTTGACGTCACGCTACATATAGGATGATTCAAATAGTTCTATTGTAATAATTAATCATTGTTCATTACTCGATTACAAATGACTTCAAAAGTAAATAGGACATAATTTATTGAAATATGGTAACAAAACTATTTAATAAAATGTATGTATAAAAAACAAACAAATAATTTAATTTACTTTTCAAGCCATCAATTATTTCACATATGAATAGATTAGTTTGCTAAGTCATGATTAAAATGATTTATGAATAATGATTAATTATTAAAAAACGGTTAGGCCAAGTGATAATAGAACAAACGTTGTTAGGAATGTAGAGGGACACCTGTTGAGACGACGAAAGATAGAGGAAAATGGAAGAGGAAGACGTGTTGTGCCGACCCCACATAACGTGAGATAAGGGTAGGAGGAAGAAGAATAGAGTCCATTGAAAAGGGTAGGTGCATTAATTTTTTTATATATTTGCGAGGTACAAAATACAAATACAAGTAAGTTCCACTTGACTTCCTTGATGTAGGTACCTACTCAATTTACATCTTGAAATCCTTGTACATCTTGTAAAATTCCAATAAGAGAGTTAAGCTTTTACATATAAATCGCTACACTTAGAAAAACTCATTAAGTATAGCCATTGTAGGTATTTATACATATAAATGAAGCAATAACATTTTCTTTCTGCATAATACATGCAAGTGAACGCGAATCGTGGAATAATGTATATAGATTATTTGTACTAGTTCATGTGACCTTAACGATTAAGATTAAATAAGCTTTTCGAATCAGAACAGATCTTACTTCCAATGTCGCTTAGGCCTTTATAAGTTTCAATTAGTACAAATGTAGAACAGAAGGACGTATGCGACAAATGCCGTTGGTAGGTATGGAAAGTTGAAGTGTAGGTGACCTAGGCAATCAAGGTCTGTAGGGGCGATGCGAAATTGGATCGTGACTAATGAATTGTAGTAAAATATTGACGTTGATACAATTAAGATTTAATCAGTATACCATCGGATTAAATACCTTAGATATTAATTATACATGTATTAGATAATTAATATATCTGAAATTGCCGCCACCAATAAAGTCTATCGACTCGATATAAGAGTTCGGATTTAAAGTTAAGTAATTAAATAATTTAAATGTTAATCGCATAGAGGAATAACATCAGATGTCAAGTATATTAGATCACCAAGGCTTCCCCTCCCTAAAGGTGCAGTTACACGGGCAACAAAATTTCCAGCAATTCACATACCATTGCCGCGTTTGTTCCATAGTTGGTGCGTATTGAACAAACGCGCCTATGGTATACGAATTGTTGACAATTGTGTTGCCCGTGTAACAGCGTCGTTAGGGGAATCCACTCTCAAATCTCTCAATCAATTCTCCGGAAAACGAACTACATACTATCCGGCTTTGAATTAATTTTAGTGCTGCATATATTTTTTCACGTCTTTGCCTAAAACCTCAGTGCTTTTCGTTTTTGCTAAGTTAATTATCAGTTCAAAGCATTATTTAATGTTGTACAAGTAACATTTAACAGTAGCATACAAAACTAGTTTGCGAGAGTAAGAAGCAACTAAGGCGAAGATAGTGCACCTAACTTAAACAAAACTACGTCACTTGAAACACATAAGTGTCTGACTTAATTACAGTAAGATAAGTTGGCAATGAATTTGCCAGCCTCACCGGTGCAATAGTTATTTTCACCACACCAACTGGTAAAGACTCACTTTGCTATTTGAAAACAGATAGCAAAATTGCATTTTATCTACAAGAGTGCAAAGTTATTTCATACAAATTTTAACTTGATGTCTAAAGCTAGCTGGTAGAATTTATCTACAAAATGATTTTAAATCATAAATATTGAATAAATTGATGGATTTGATCTTGTATAGTTCGTATGTGTCGCTTAACTTCAAAACTGGGTAAATCCATTCTGCTATACGGTTGATTATCTTTCAGGTCATATTATATTTTTTATATATTCAACCTTAAAGCAGAATGGATTTCCGTAGGTTTGAAGTTAAGCGACACATATTGGTGTGGTAAAAAATTGTGTGTTTCACTCGGTGGCAAAGTTTGTTTAACCTTCGTGCTTCGTGCCTCACATCACTTGTTGTTGTTTAGCCGCAAGTACACAATTTGGTATGACCAGATCGAAAAGCAAACTGCCCTCTCTGTATCAATTTATTCTGTGTTGGCCCGTAGGCCAAAGTTCGAGGTAAGTGGAACCTCTTTGCTGATTAAATTTCGCACCAGCAGCCAGCCTTATTGGTTAGTCTCGGTTAGTTATGAACCTTAGCTAATCTATTAAAAGTTTAAACTTTACGATATTCAGCCGTAATGCAGTACGGTGGCTAGTTAGAAGAAACTTTGTAGATCGGATTTAAGTAAGTGACAATGACATCTGACCCAGTTTTAACTGTATTATACATAATTTTTTTAGCCTATTGTAGTGTCCCACTGCTGAGCAAAGGCCTCCCCTCGCTTCTTCCACTCAACCCTGTCACTTGCGTAATCCTGCCAGCGTGGATAGAATGCGTCCAAGTCATCCCGCTATCTCTTCTTCGGTCTGCCTGAACCCCGGCCTACACCCTCTACGGTGTTCCGTGGGTCCCACTCGGTAACCATTTTAGCCCACCGTTCAGGGTGCATGCGGCAGACATGTCCAGCCCAGTTCCACTTAAGCGAAGCGGTCTTGACACCTATACATCTGCAACTCGAGTTCTGGAGCGCAGTTCCGTGTTTAGGTCTAAATACGATATGTAGCTTTTCCTTATACTTCATGACTTGTAAAGCTCCGAGTTCTGATAAGCAATAAACGTCAAAAGTGACGTTTCTGTTTGAAGAAATGTTACGAACTGGCATTGACAGCTTTGGTATCATATCGCAGTGATAAATATATAGATAAATATGATACCATAGCTGTCAGTGTCACCCGTGTACCTTACCGATGATACCTTAGAAATAATAAAGCATACCTTAGAAGCATGGTCTTAGTCAAAGATATGAAAGATATGAGAAAGAGAGGTGTTGTGCTTATGTCGTACATTAAAGTGATAATCTGTTAGGCATGTTTAGACGAAAGAGATTTTACTTCATATATATTTAGTGAAATGTATCACTACACGTTTCATAAGATTTTCTACAATGTCCATTTTATCCTTCAAAGATCGTCAATAAGACGATCGTTCATAAAATTGACCTTATCGTCATGTCAAGTTTCAAATATTTTAGCCCCAGGTTCAATAAATACCAACTTCCCACACTGACTCAACGTTATGTATGGCGGCGCTGACAGTTTAGAGTCTGCTTTATAAATATGGAGTGGCTCGCTCAATTTATAGGACCTTTTGACATGACAATGTCATTAGCTGTTATAGAGCATACTTGGTTTACATCAAAACAGCGATATAAGAGTGAAACATGCCGATAAAAAATGCAAGTTAATTAAACTTAGCGAATGCTTAAATAGTTAAGTATTATACGTGTAAACCTAAAATCTTATGTTCATGTCAATAAAACATTTTATTTAATTAAACTTAGTACTTAATTAGCATTTAAATGTCACACTTTCTGTCCAATATATTGCTAAGATTCGAGGGGAAAACAACAATATTCAATATTCATTGTACATTAAATTCATGTTGTCCAGAACAGATGTCAGTAGAATAATATGATTCATGTCCTACATCCCAGTAGAGTAACAGGATGGAAACAAGGACATAGGATACAGGAGGCTTACACAATTCGTGACGGTAAGTAAAATTTTTACCCATGACGGCACGGAGAAGGTATATGCGTTTAGGAAGAAAGGTTGTGTGTTTGTTTTGTAGCAAAATTGAGAATTGATTTCTTAAGACGGTACAGGTCAATTTTCCATACAAACGCTCTCGACTATTTCCTTCCTGGATTTTAAAGATCGAGCAATGATTTTTTCAACACAGATTATTATTATTTTTATCTGCTATTTATATTTTAAAAGACGCTAGAGCCAATCAAAAATTTCTAAAAACCGGCTTTTTCAATATGGCTCAAAAAAGGTGTGATTACTCAAGATAGGTAACAATTAGTGTAAAAATGTATAAGGTTCGACATAGATTATTTCATTGTTGTTCAGATTCTCAAATTTTGTTCCGATTGAATAAGTTTTGAAGGAGGAAACAGTCGAGAGCGGAACCTCGATTTTAAAGATTTTTTCGCAATATCTTTCAACTGAGTAATTTCTTAGTGGACATTTTTTTGATAAATCTAGTTAATAACACTGGTATATTTAACTGAAATTCCCAAATTGAAAGGGGAACTCTTTTCCATTTTAGCATTTTCGCTCCCGTAGCGTCTTAAAAAACCACTCGTAAATTCTATCCCAATAATAACGTCTATTAGTGTCTATGCAGTTTTTCATTACAGCTATTAAGTAAGTACGAGATGAAAGATAAGGAAAATATAGTGCACGTATATTTTTTCATTTATCCTGTATTACACAACGCAAAGTTTTATGATACAGAATGACGAAGAGACAGTCATGTTATCTAGAAGTCCCTGACACAAACATTTGCATTCATAAATGTGCATAAAACCGCGATGTTTCTGCATTGAAGGAAAATTATTTTATAACTGTGTCTGCACTGCGCTTTTAAATTTAAATTCTGAATATAACATTGTAACAAGACAAGAATATTTTATTTATGTTTTTGTTTGAATGCGGTAAATTAAATACTACTGAGCATAACAAAGAATAGTAGACGAAGTCGACTCCAAGGTACACTTATAAAAATACCGTTATGATATTTTTGTTTTTCATATTAGATCCGCTTTAATATGCTCTAAGAAAATATAAAATAATTTTCGTAAAAAAAAATTGTGTTCTTCTAAGTAGACACACTACTATTTATTTATCCTTGCCTACTGGCAATCAAGGGAGCTGGTCTGGTTGGAGACCTCTGACATGCTGGATAGCTCTGACAATGTTTAGTTCTTCGATATAATTCAAAATTACAAAGCTATATTACAAGTTCTAAGTTTATCGTTATGAAACTAATAGCATTTACAAGCGCGTTAACAATTAAAAATAAAATAGTTTTATAGTATTCATCAAATTTAACTGCGCGTATAATCTTGAAATAATTAAGCATGAAATTAAGGGTTGTTAATATTTTAAATCTAACAAGCGTTGATGATTTTATAAGCTCGTAAATAGACGCTGCACGATCTGCGAATGCCTAATGCCCGCATGATTCAATACGTAGTCAAATCATGAAAAATAGTGCCTTAGAATCGAATTAATCACATTCCACATTGAATATCATCAATTTTATACACCATTATTTATTGTGACTCCGTGTGGTGACGGGTTAAGAATTTCACCACCCCCTTTCTTCCCGTGGGTGTCGTAGAAGTCGACTGTGGGATATGGATTAAACTTTGGCGTAGGCGAGAGGCTGGCAACCTGTCACTGCATGTCACAATTTGGATTTCTTTCAACCCCTTTTTGCCAAGAGTGGCACTGAAACTTAATAGTTCATGTGCTCTGCCTACCCCTTTATGAGATACAGACACATTTGCGTTCTATAGTACTTATATAAGATGTTAATTTATTGTTAATAAGGCTCTATGAGTTGTCACCAACCACTAATTCTAGTTCTAGGGTCTCAACCGCTTTTCTCTGATTGTTACTTTTTGGAAGAAGTGGTAGGTTTCGGAGTAGGTATATGTGTCCTTAGCAAACACATTATATAACTCCATCTAGACAGATAAAGTTTAAGAAAAAAACATACCTCAGTACCATACCGAAAAAGGTACGGTGGCCTAGATGGCGTTTCACCTTTGGGGGACGCTCAGCTAGATGGCGCTAATATTAATATTTGACATTTTAACATATATCAAGCTAAAAATATGGGCCAAATTGTCAAAACTGAGGTTCAAAAGTTTTAAGCCTCACGTGTCAAGAGATGGCAGTCTATGCACTGTGATTACACATTTTACTTCGACAGTAACTCTCTATAATACTCGATCCACTTTGGTCCTTAGTAACCCAAATAACATCAAAATGCCAACGAATTAAACGTCACTTCATACTCAGAATTAGGTATCAGCCTACGAATAATTCGATATTTGTCACCAAAAAGGTAAAAAGGGGCGATACGATCTCATTATACCCTCAAAACAAATGCCGATCATAACCCTCGGGCAAGGATTATTTAAAAGGCTATAATTTGGCGATAATTACGTTCCCGTATCTACGTGACCGTACGTTTGTGGCACGTTGTCCCTTTAGCCTGCGTACGTGGATTGAATAAAAGGTTGAAGGAATAAAGGCATCCGTTTGGATGAGTGGCCATATTGGTGTTAACGTTTTTTGTGTTGAAGGTTTGGACGATATTATGTTTGTGCCAACTGGATAAGTAATTGTAAAAAATCATTGAGATTAAACTCATTTTGGGCATGCTCTATGCCCATTATGATAGGATAGCATGTTTAAACTTGTTAAAAACAATATTACTGCATATGTACTCTGGTTGTAACCATTATTTTTTTTAAATGATAGTAATACGAAGAATATATGTTTATTTTTAATGTTTGCATACCTCGTCTTTTGCACCTTCGTCACGTGAGACTTAACTCCACATTAGTTAGTTACTATAAGATCCAACAGATTTTACGTACCTGTAACAAATAAAACAAACATTATTATAGATAAGGTGAAGGACTTATAAGTAGATCATGATTTTATAATGTACGCTTGAGAGAAAATCGAATCTAGAAGTAGAATAAACTTCACCTGAAAAAATATTAATGAATATTTTTTTTTTCTTCATCTTAACTCTTACGGTTATCGAGTTATTGAAAAAATAAAAATAATTACTGAACACGTGTGTGCCAATGTTATTTGTTTTGACATGTGCCGTCAATCACTTGACACTAACTTGAATATTATTCTTAAAGGTTTCTCACACTAATTAATTCATTTATTATGTATGAAAACGATGAAATTATTTTTTTGCGAATTTAACTAAAAGTGTTATACAGGGTGGTTCCTGATAACGAATCTAATGACATGTCGAATTTAACGGAAAGCAAAAAAAAACACGGTGTATATCGCCTGACTAGTGCATAACAATGCAGACATTTTTGACTTTAGGATTACTTACAGAAATTTAACCTTCTGATTCAGATCAGAAGGTTAAATTAATCATATCCCATCCATAGTAGGACTGATCCTACTATTGTTATAGTAGGATCAGTCCTACTATAACAATAGATCACATAAAAAATAGTACATTGTGCAACAAGGGGAGGAAGTTGAATATTACTAACGAGAGTAAGTTAAATCGCGACGGCTTGCCGGAGCGATTTAAAGACTCGAGTTAGTAATATTCATACTCCCCGAGTTACACACAATGTTTTTCATCACACTCGCAATGTAAAAAATATGTAAATAGATGTAAAAAAAGTTAAGTACGGAAGAAATCATTATTCCCTTGGGAGAACGATTTTTCTATAACTCACGCACCGCCTGCGTGCAATAGCGCATTTAAAGTGCGGGTGTGATGAAAACGTATTTTTTTAAATCTCTACGTTATATAACTGTTGCGAATACTGATTTAATGTAACTTATTTACTTATCTCATAAGAATAACATTATTTTAGCGTTATCTGATTGATATAAGAGACAAATCCAAATGGCACGCTCTAGATTATCTGATATTTATATATCCTATGCCATTTATAATCTACTAGCTTTAGCCCGCGGCTTCGCTCGCATTAAATTCGAAAATTGCGGAATGCTCCATACAAATTTGCACCCCACAAGGGAAGTGGGGAGTTAGAAAGAGAAAAAAGTAGCCTATGTCACTCTCCATCCCTTCAACTATCTCCACTTAAAAAATCACGTCAATTCGTCGCTCCGTTTTGCCGTGAAAGACGGACAAACAAACAGACACACACACTTTCCCATTTATAACATTAGTATGGATTTATTATATCCTAAGCCATTTAAAATCTTGCATCAATCTAGCCTAAGCGAAATCGATTGACACCGTATTGTATCAGGCTAGATTAACCAATGGAGAGTGAAACCGATTTGAAAGTGAACCGGTCATCAACCCCGGCTTAACAATAGGAAATGTTAGCTTTATTTATACGTATAGAAATAAAATTATAGCAGTTAGCCAAATGTAATGTGAATGTGCGTTTAGTTAAAGCTTTGATAAAAAGATGAGGGTGACTAAATCAAGCCCAATAATATACCAAACTCAATTAATAAATTATTGTGAATAAAAATCATATTATATCTTAATAAATCGACTTTTGAGTCTTACGACCATACCTAAATTTAATTAAATACTCATAAATGTGATCAGCTGTCCACGACAGGTTTTTATTCTCTGTTACGAATTATTATAGTATGATTGTATGTTACGTAAAATCTTCTTTAAAACTTACTTTATAATGAGTATTATAAAACAAAATCAATGACTGACGACGAATGACTAAAGGCGACTTTTAATTTAACGTATATATTATGTACTAAATCCCGCAAGTCTATACCAAAAGTCTCCAACGGTAGCTGTACTGTACCATTTGAAATGTTTATATAGGAATCATAAAACCGGCAAAATTTCTGTGTCCCACTTTAGTCTAGAGGTATGGATATGTCGCAGTAAGATAGATAAAACCGTTATATAGTTATAACCCTAGGAATATAATTATGCGTCGTAACATAGTTAAACGAAAGCGATTAATTGCTATCTTACTAGTAATATAACTATAATACGTTACTAGTTTAGTCATATAGTTATACGACTGGATTCAGTCTAGTGAAATGATTGTAGGTAGGAGTGCGACGGTGCGGCAGAGGTATAGTTATAACCCTAGGGATATAATTATATGCCGTAACATAGCTAAACAAAAGCGATTCATAACCATCTTACTAGAAATATAATTATAATACGGTAGGTACTAGTTTAGTTATATAATTATATCACTGGATTAAACTTAATCGAGGGATATAATTATAATACGTCTCTAAGTGGGACTGGAACCGGAAGTCCCGGTTCTTTATAGTTCTATACCAAAAAAAATCAAAAGGAACCCTTATGTCGCGACTCTGTCCATCCGTCTGTGTGTTTAGAGAGAATAAGCACATTGAATTGGAAATAATTAACAAATTCTTGCCCTAAACAATTCTTCACTGTGGTTTGTTTGTTTAACGCATATAATTATATACCTAGGGTTATAACTATACCTCCGCCGCACCGCCACACTCCTGTCTACAATCATTTCACTAAACTGAATCCAGTCATATAATTATTTGACTAAACTAGTAACGTATTATAGTTATATTCCTAGTAAGATAGCAATAAATTACTTTCGTTTAACTATGTTACGACATATACATAATTATATCCCTTACCTAGGGTTATAACTATATAACGGCTTTATCTATCTTACTGCGACAGATACATTATTCCAATGCCAGAAGGAAATAAATAACTTGATTTACTTAGCTTCGTTCCTATATTTTATTTATTACATATACGATCTTGAAAAAGAAGAAAATTTACATGGTTTAAATCGATGGGTTATTGCAAAACGATTTAGAAAAAACCCACTTGGCATATTGAACTAAAACCAATATTTTATATCAAAAAAGAAGAATTATCTTTAACAGGAAAATTCTAACTTATTTAAAACAAAAGCTTCTTCATCTCATAAAAAAATAAAGAAGGTAACAAAATTTCACCCAACACTAAGGTCAATACTGTTTTTAATGTGGCATACAGGGTTGGCGTTTTATCTCCTTGTCTAAGGTAGGTTTATATCTACATTTGCATCTTGCTACTCACATTACGAGTAAGTAGTATTATCTTCTAATAAATACATCATTGTTTTGCGACTTCTCCGTATGTCACACTTACCCACTTCTTATTTCCTTAGCTTGATTAGAAACATAATTGTACCAATCGCTAATTATGTTGGCTCCGCAATAGTGATACAGGATACCTAGCCAACGTCTCAATCGCTTACGCTTCGCTAGCTCTCCCTTTCGCTCTTCTGTGGAGATGCGACAGAGTCAGACTGCGTTTGATCGTCAAGTAGCAGCAACGATTGGCTTTTCATCTAGGCCGGCAGGTATCTCAAGCGTTTTAGCGCAAGGAGCCACATTTTATTGCCACTATAAATTTTACTGGTGCCATAGTACCGAGATTGCGCCCTTGTATTTTTGCGCTTCATACTCGCTTGTCTTATTGTTGTTTATGTTTTGACTTTTGTTTCAACAGATTCCGTAGATTACTTTCGGAATCTTTGATGCGATTTTGTTATTTACACGTTTTTTATTCGGATTTTGTGATGTAGGTAGCGTACCCATTCTGATTTTTATGGCATTTTGGTTGCGATAAAAAAGTTACTATACAGTCATCTGTAAGAATACGATAAATACTCTTCGAAGGCCGCAATAATATGTGACATACTCATATTGTGACACTCTACAAATGTCAAATATTTTTGCGGCTTTGTGTAACATAGTGATAGGAGGTGAATAAGGTCGTGGTTGTACGAAGGTAAGTAATAATTATGAAAATAAATAATTGCCATTTAAGTACATAGAGACGAGGACAAAAAGACCTGTATAATTTTGGACTACGCCCAAAATATAGTCATAGACAAGGCACATAAAGCATTATGTGGTAGTGCCCAGACAGAGAAGGCGGGATGACAAATATCTTTATCACTAAGTAATGGTCAGGGAAAGACAAGCCTCAATATGTAACTGGTTGGAAAAAGCACAACAACACGATCATCATAATAAGAGCGGTTTCACACTACATCCGATCCGAACCCGTGAAAGTAAGAACATAGCCGTAGACTATTTGTATGGTACTTTACGCACTACACATCCATGAAAATAAGATGACGGATCTTATTTATTTATTTAGTTGGCTCGCAGGGCGGACGACGTTCGGAAAACTGCGGGGCACTTCTGGATGAGATTAGCCCAAGACCTGGATAAGTGGCGTACACGAAGGGAGGCCTATGCTCAGCAGTGGGCGATTAATGGCTGAAATGATGATGATTTTACAGGCGGATGGCAACCTCACTGCAATGTCACAGTTTCGTTTTCTGTCAACCCTTTATTTGCCAAGAGTGGCACTGAAACTTGAGTAGTTTCATGTGCTCTGCCTACCCCTTCATGGGACAGGCGTGATTGTATGTATGTATGTATGTATGTATGATGATGATTTACACGGATTCGGATCAAACGTAGTGTGAATCCGCTCTAAAAGTGAAATACCTTTGCCCAGCAGTGAGACAAAAAACTTTTAAATACCAGAACAGTCAAGCACCACTGTCGCACAAATCTCCAATACCTACACTATACTTGAGGTTAAAGAATTTCCCTTGCTTACATTCATCTACATTAAATTACCTTAATGAATCAGTACCCTGGTTTTAATCTTAATTGTACGTATTTAAGTAGATCTGGCTTGTTTATTCGAACGAGACCTTCAAGCGTCTCGGCATAATTGGCACTTAATATATTATGTTTAAGTAATTATTGTAAACACCTCAAGTATTCAAGCACTTGTATACCGGGTGCATAGGTATTCATAACCACTCAATTCAGACTTCTGAGATTATTATACCTTTAAAACAGTAAACTTTTCAGTTTTCTTAAAGTTTTTTAAATAATATAAGTATTAATACGGGAGATGATACCCATTCAATTTAGATAATTCAGCTCCTGCGCAGAGGCAATAATGATACTCAAACTCAAACAATATTGCAATTATTGTACCTATATTTCTATTATGTAAAGCTATATGAAAACTAATTAGGATTACACGGAAGATATTTTCTGCATTATGCCTCCTTTGTTATATTTAATGATGTTTTGGTTTCTCATACGGTTAATTATCCAAGACAAAGATTTTATTGTCTTAAGGAAAGTAGTAATCGTATTTTGTTCAGTAATTTATCCTTTTACGACGTTAATTTGCTAATTGGATGCAGAAGAAGACGGGTGTTGCACAGTACTTATTCTGAGGAGTGTGTACTATATTTTCCGGAAATCGTTATTTCCAGATCGCAATTTTCACCATTTAAATTTTTCACAAACGCGTCTATTCTTGGTGAAATATGCTAACAGAATAACCTAACCACAAAATTAAAATTTTGAAAAAAACCCCGACTGCGACATAGTAGACCGATATTCATGAAACATGGCTAAGAACACTCCCGACTAACTCAGCTTTCAAACAAAAAAAACTAAATCGAAATCGGTTCATCCGTTCGGGAACTACGATGCCACAGACAGACACACACACAGACAGACAGACAGTCAAACAGACAGACAAACAGACAGACAAACAGACAGACACACACACAGACACACACGTCAAACTTATAACACCCCGTCGTTTTTGCGTCGGGGGTGAAAAATATATTGGTGAATATAAAGAGTGGGAAAATATGCGAATGGTTAAATATGCTCTCAAGAAAAGAGCCGTGTGTGAAAAAATAAAATGGTGAAAATTGCGAAAAATAAAAATTGTGACCGATTGTTTCGATAACGATTTTCGGAAAATGTAGTACACTCATTCGGAACAGCCAAAAGTTATGAACTAGAATGTTTATACCAAAGAGTTCTTTATTATTTCGGGTACGTAAGTAGGTACTTAGCCTAAAGAGAAGCTAACTAGTAGGTAGGTAAATTAGAAAAACCGGCCAAGAGCGTGTCGGGCCACGCTCAGTGTAGGGTTCCGTAGTTTTCCGTATTTTTCTCAAAAACTACTGAACCTATCAAGTTCAAAATAATTTTCTTAGAAAGTCTTTATAAAGTTCTACTTTTGTGATTTTTTTCATATTTTTTAACCATATGGTTCAAAAGTTAGAGGGGGGGAGGACGCATTTTTTTCCTTTATAAGCTATTATTTCCGAAAATATCAATATTATCAAAACGATCATTTTTCATTTTTAAATACCTATCCAACAATATATCACACGTTGGGGTTGGAATAAAAAAAAATATCAGCCTCCACTTTACATGTAGGGGGGGGTACCCTAATAAAACATTTTTTTCCATTTTTAATTTTTGCACTTTGTCGGCGTGATTGATATACATATTGGTACCAAATTTCAACTTTATAGTGCTAACGGTTACTGAGATTATCCGCGGACGGACGGACGGACGGACGGACGGACAGGACAGACAGACATGGCGAAACTATAAGGGTTCTTAGTTGACTACGGAACCCTAAAAACGAGTGGTTGTCAGAAAAATAAATGGAAAACGATGCCTTAGTTAATATCATAGTCAGTGGATGAACCAGGTTTCTATCCTAACTATTATTTTAATAATGACTACCATGAAGAATGTGCAGTATACAATCAGTGTTGACATAATCGGGATTCCTGATGACAGAGGTCATGTCTATAATAATTCTTAAGAAAACGTAATTAAAAAGTCTAATTATTAAGAATAAAGTAACTTAACGCCTAAAGTGCCTAATTGGAGTCAAACCAGTGATTTTATTGAATGATTTATTAGCTACTATTCGCAAGTAATTAATTTTATAATAAATTAAAGAACCCGTCAGTAATGATTGATGGCTCCGGCATTGACGGTGTATTGATGTGGAATTAGGTAAACTTACTTGTTGATGGAATTTCTATAAGACGGCAGTGACCTTTGGGTTTAAGGCTGTTAATACCATATTGAATGGAAAGTTAGTATTTTTTTTTGCCGCTGCAACAGGATTTTAAATAACCTAACCATAAAATTTAAATTTTGAAAAAACACCCGACATAGTGGACCGATTTTTATGAGACATGGCTATGAACACTCCCGACTAATTCAGCTTTCAAACAAAAAAAAGTTAATCTAAATCTGTTTATCCGTTCGGGAGCTATGATGCAACAGAGACACACACACGCACGCATGCATTTAGGTTACAATGTGTGTGGATGAGCGCCCTGTCGATGGAAAAGTGGACGTTGGCATCATGTAAAACAGTTTCTCAGAACACAACCCATATAGTACAGGCGATAGAACACACATAAGGAGGCGAAGTCTCTCCTTTGGGTTCAATACCGCCTGTGAGTTTGGGATCGTCGACAATTCGCACAGCGCGTCTCTGGACCGTTGGTGGCGATCTTAAAATTTAAGACATAAATCGATGAAATCGTTTCGAAACCAATTCCTTCTATTTTAGGGTGAATTTCTCAGCGTGATTTTTTGTGGCGGAGCTGAAATTCATTGTGTGGGCTAATTGTTTCCGGGTTTTTATTTTTTTTATGAAAACCAATCCTAAAATACTACCTTCGGCAACATTGCAAATCGTTACAAGTGTTATGTATATTTATTTAAAAATAATTTTCCATCGAAATTCTAATTTTGGTGTAGCGTCCAGAGCCTGTTTTTAGCGGATTATTGCTATGGTAAATCCAGTAAATCCGCAGCTATAAAGAAAACTTGCCATAACTTCATTCTTTATTACATTAAGTATATTTTAAGATGACATAAGTCAATATTATTATACAATTTGACACTTATAACTGAGCACCAAAAGTTGTCCGGGGGAAAGAACCAATTTTGGTGGTAAGTATTGAAATCATTTTTATGGTTAAACGAGACGCAGCAAGACGAACAAACGTGTTGTAACATGACCATTCAGGTTCGTTCCTGCATTTAGACATGACACAAGTGTCATACCTTGCTGGATTGGTCCGCCCCACACAAAAATATCAAATTTTGGTGGGTCGTAATACTTTTTCCACCAAAATTGCATAAATTTTGGTGGTGAACAAATTGAGGGCAGTAACGTTTTTGTTTCTATTTGAAAAGTATTTATTACATGTTAAAAGTTTATTATTTCAAGTAGAAAATAATAGAAAAATGAATAAAAGGCTTTATTTTTGATTTTATTTTTTATTTTTGTGGGTAGACCAATTTTGGTGGCGACCATGTCATTGAAATCGTAATTTCTGTAAAACTACTTATTATAATGAAAGGTCATTGATACATAACATTGGTAATAATTAGTTATGTAACATCAGTACATAATTTCAACAATAATTACAAAACTAAAAAAATCCACCAAAATTAGGCAAATTTCGAGTATGTTGAAATTCACCCTTTAAAGATCAATGATAAATGTTCCCGATTTAACGCAACCTCCGTTTCACCGGTACATTTCTCAAATAAAACAAACAACAATGTTACCATTACCTGGGAAGTCTATTTGTAAGCCGGGATAGGAAGCAAGTTTTACGCTGCAAGTCAATACGGCGCCACGAGGGACGCAGTCATAGCCAGTCATAACCTCCTACCACGGGTTTTACAAGTTTTGTATTACGTTACTCGACAGCGCATTAGGTATGTCACGGAAAATTTAGGTATTTTTTGGTCCTCGTAAGTAAGTATGTGCTCTTGTGAATGTCATTTTCCGAGACGTTTAAGTAATACCTACACTGAGAGAAATTTGCATTGTGAATTTAACAAGTTCGACTTGTTGCGGTTTATCCGTTTGAATCAGCCAAACGTATGTTTAAAACAATATGTGTCAGGTTGTTTTTTATAAAATCGACTTGTTGATTCAAATATATTGCCGATTCAAATGACAAGTAGCTTGTTGTTTGAACCAAAGAGCACGTAGGCGCTATTTTAACCAAAAAACTTGTTAAACGAACATGAAAACTGGTTGTATTTTCTCTCAGTGTAGTAGGAACGTTATAGAGTAACAGACATACCAACATTGTAACACTAAGTTCTCGCGCTTTGAACACATATAAAAAAAGGTAAAATTAAATTTGGAAAAAAGGTAAAATAATGTTAATTACGTACCCCCCCGTACACACTTGGAGGCGGAGCGTTGAGAACGAGCTGAGGGAATATGGACTGAGCTGGAACGAGGCCAAGGCGGTGGCTCAAGATAGAAAGGCGTGAAAGGATCTTGTGGAGGCCCTATGCACCTATGGGGTGCCTTAGGACATACAACAACAACAACAATGTTAATCACGTGACGTGTGTGTGACTTTAAATATGTATACCAAAAAAACCGGCCAAGAGCGTGTCGGGCCACGCTCAGTGTAGGGTTCCGTAGTTTTTCGTATTTTTTTCAGAAACTACTGCAACTATCAAGTTCAAAATAATTTTCCTAGAAAGTCTTTATAAAGTTCTACTTTTGTGATTTTTTTCATATTTTTTAAACATATGGTTCAAAAGTTAGAGGGGGGGGACGCACTTTTTTTTCCTTTAGGAGTGATTATTTCCGAAAATATTAATATTATCAAAAAACGATCTTAGTAAACCCTTATTCATTTTTAAATACCTATCGAACAATATATCACACGTTGGGGTTGGAATGAAAAAAAATATCAGCCCCCACTTTACATGTAGGGGGGGTACCCTAATAAAACATTTCTTTCCACTTTTTATATTTGCACTTTGTTGGCGTGATTGATATACATATTGGTACCAAATTTCAGCTTTGTAGTGCTTACGGTTACTGAGATTATCCGCGGACGGACGGACGGACAGACAGACATGGCGAAACTATAAGGGTTCCTAGTTGACTACGGAATCCTAAAAAGGAGTAGGCAACTAACTGCTCTTGTTTTAGTGTTACGTCACACAAAGTAGTTAAAGGGTTGAAATAAAATGAAATTATGATATTATTGCATTGACAGGTCGCTATCCCATCACCCACGTCACAATTTAACCCACAACCATAAGTCAACTTCTACGACATTACCCACGGGAGAAAATGACGTGGTGAAATTCTCAAAGCGTCACCACACTGTTAACGAATCGGTTACCTACGAGTGTTACGAGTAAGTAACGTTCGTCTGGGTGGCCGAGAGGACACAGGCATCTGCCGTGATTGCAGAATATTATGTCGCTAGATCGCTTCCAGTCTTAGGCACTAGAGGCCTTAGTCACAGTTTCTTTCATGATGTGTAATTTATTTCTGTTTTATTTTTTTAAGTAACGTATTCGAAAACGTCTAAACCTCATAGTAGAGGCCAGTTCTTTGTATTTTACGGACGGTACCTGCCGGCCCCAGGGAATAACGTAAAGTAGTTCTGACTTCTGAATAGAAAGTGAAATTAACGATTGAATCCTATAGGAATCTTGAAGTCGCTGTACACTTTAGTCGGAACTTTCCGCAGCTTTAATGCGCAATGAATAGGTATCGAGATACCTAAAGTTCAGTGGATACCTTTGTATCCAGATAAAAATAAGGTTCGGAAAAGTCACTAGAAATTTTGACGATCGGGAACTTCCTTAATGTTAATATTCAAAGCAGCATCACAATCTCAAAGAGACAGAGACCCGTCAATTCATTTCTGTGCCATTTTTAGGGTTCCGTAGTCAACTAGGAACCCTTATAGTTTCGCCATGTCTGTCTGTCCGTCCGTCCGTCCGTCCGTCCGTCCGTCCGTCCGTCCGTCCGTCCGTCCGTCCGTCCGTCCGCGGATAATCTCAGTAACCGTAAGCACTAAAAAGCTAAAATTTGGTACCAATATGTATATCAATCACGCCAACAAAGTGCAAAAATAAAAAATGGAAAAAAAAATTTTATTAGGGTACCCCCCCTACATGTAAAGTGGGGGCTGATATTTTTTTTCATTCCAACCCCAACGTGTGATATATCGTTGGATAGGTATTTAAAAATTAATAAGGGTTTACTAAGATCGTTTTTTGATAATATTAATATTTTTGGAAATAATCACTCCTAAAGGAAAAAAAAGTGCGTCCCCCCCCTCTAACTTTTGAACCATATGTTTAAAAAATATGAAAAAAATCACACAAGTAGAACTTTATAAAGACTTTCTAGGAAAATTGTTTTGAACTTGATAGGTTCAGTAGTTTTTGAGAAAAATACGAAAAACTACGGAACCCTACACTGAGCGTGGCCCGACACGCTCTTGGCCGGTTTTTTTTAATTATTATGATTTTTGGCGTGTATTATTTTTATAGTATTTGTTTTTTTTAAGCTCATATAACTCGGTAACCTTTAAATATAGATCGAACAGGCATCTTCTGGGCGAGCTCTCCATCGTAGGCCAAGTGTTTGCCTTTGGCTAGTCTGTGGCCCATTTCGAATTAAAAAAAATTGTATTCTTTCTTCAGTAGGTACCTCTTTAATGTAAGAGTTTATCGTATACTATGAAGTGCCTCTTCTATTTTTACGTCTCAGCAAATCCCTTTTCACCTGCTAAATTTAATTCTTCCGCATTTTTATGTCCTGAAAGTAAGTGGTATTTAATAGTAAATAATTAAGACAACTCACAATAAATTACACCAAAACATATCTACTTCGTTTATCACACCTAAAATAAATAAATTATTATAACGACTCTTTCGAACAGAATATGCTAAGCAGCGGACCAGTCACGCAACTCTGACTTGGCAGTTTCGTATCATTAGGATTAATATGAAATTGCAATCGGAAAAACACGCCAGCTAATGAAGGGTTACTTTTGATGAATGTCCAAATACTGCAGCAGTACGGTTGATGATGTGAACAATTTATTAATATTTTCCCTTCACCAGCTCAGAAACACGTGTTATGTCCTTTAATATCAGCGAGTAAAAACGCATTTTATCCACTAGTGGGTAAAGTAATTTGATCTTGAATAAAGTCAAATTAACTGCTTTAAAATTGATAAAAGTAGGTGAATCTAGTAATAAAGATGATTTACCACCTGTGGAACTACTGGAAGCAGTGATAAACCCAATTTTTGCGTTGTAGTTTCCTCGCTATAGTGAGGGGAAAAGTTTTGTGTTGCACTCGGGTGCAAATGTATTTTACTTCTCGTGTGTTAAAAAACTCGCAAGTTCAGGATTCTATTCTCGAACATTCACTTCCTCGTTTTTCAATTCCACACTCGGCGTTAAAATACAACTTTGCCCCCTTGTATAACAAATAACTATTTCCGTGTTGTGACGTGTTAGGAATTTTGCCACCCCTGCCATGGGTGTCGTAAGATGTCGACTGTGGGATGTGGCTTTAATAAAATTGCGGGTTGACGAGCAATGGGCTCGTAATCTGTCACTGCAGTATGATTTTATTTTCGTTCAACGCCTTAATCGCTAAGTTAATACTAAAAGTTATGTGCTCGCTTTTCGGGAACACGAGCGTGAGTGACTGAGTGTAATATGCACGCATGTATTGTCCTTTACTTAGATAATCTAAGCATAAATTCATGATAACGAAAATTTTAACACAAAAAATAGGTATTTGTATAAGTACATGCCCCATAAAATTTTACAATTATTACAAAGTAAATGGTTACAATGTATTTTAGATAAATAAAATTAATCCAGGCCCAAAAATACCCCCCTAAATAGACCACTAAAAGGTTTTAAAGAAAGCACTAAATCTTAGTAGTAATGGGTGCCTAAACGAGATACAATGATACTGACGTACTCCAATCGCTCGCCAAGTGCGGACAATTCAAAAGCTTGAGCTTTCCAGTTTAACAGGGTACGTAGCCAAATGCACAAACGCTAACGATAATACCTGTTTCCTAGCTATCTATCTCTATCGCTCTTTCGTATTAGCGCGACAGAGCCAGACTGCATTTCTGTCGACGTCTGGCATCGACCATTGCCATTCGGCTACGCCGGCAGGTCTCTCCGATAGCTTTCCTTAATTTTAGCAAAAAAATATTTGCCACTCTGACTTGAGATCCGAATGCAAACAAAAAAAACTACCAATATTCTACCTTACATCATATAAGTTTAAACAAAACCGATTGATTTCTTCATAACTTCGTACATATTCACAATGGTAATAATGTCATAAGAGTAGAGGATTTTTTATGGAATTTGACGACCGGTCTGGCGCAGTCGGTAGTGGCCCTGCCTGCTGCGCCGCGGTCCCGGGTTCGAATCCCGGTAAGGGCATTTATTTGTGTGATGAGCACAGATATTTGTTCCTGAGTCATGGATAATTTCTATGTATATAAGTATGTCCTGTATGTGTGTAATGTCCTATATTTATTTATTTATTTATATATATTATATATATCGTTGTCTGAGTACCCACAACACAAGCCTTCTTGAGCTTACCGTGGGGCCCAGTCAATCTGTGTAAGAATGTCCTATAATTTTTATTTATTATTATTATTTATTTATTAATTATAACTGTAACAGAGAACACAGTGACATAGAAATCCCATGACTTAACCTTTATAGCATCTATAGTCTATGATAACTCGCGCTCTGCAAGCAAATCTAACAGTTACACAGCCTGGAAGGCTCACGTTGCGTAATGGGAGCGGCGAACGTGTTAAGTGCTTCGTTTCCCCAATAGGTATTTAGATACTCGCACTAGATAGCTTGACTCATGGTTATGGTTATGTGGTGGTTTGGATGAAGCCAGCTTTATGGTAAATCTCTAGTGTCTCTAGACACAAGTTCGATGTTCGGTTCTAAAATGAAAGCTTGTGTGAAGCATCAAAAATAAATAAAAATATTAGTTATAGTACGAAATATTAGTAGGTTTAAGTAGTGACACCAGCAAAAAGACAACAATTATGTGTAGGGTGACTATAATACTAACTGGCGACTGAAGTCATATTGCTGTCTCTTTCATGATAATAGACCCAGTGAGAAAGATATACTATAACATCAGTCGCCACTTGGTATTGCACAAGTACATAATATATAGTGTTATTTTAGCTGCAGGGTGGCTTTTTTAATAAGCTGTGTGCGTAGCAGAATGCAGCCAAACGCTCACGATAATATCTCTTTCGTGGATATCTTTATCGCTCTTGCGTATTGGCGCGACAGAGCCAGCGACCTTTCTGCGGCGTTTCGGTGGCGTTTTGCATCGCTGAAATGCCATTTGGCTACGGGGCCTGAAATAGTTTAGATACGAGTATGTCAGGATTTCGTTTTTGTTTCGATCGAAGCGTTGTTGCAGAAGGGCATAGACCCTAGGTCAAAGTCTGAAATAGGTAAGCAGTTACGAGTAACCCTAAAATGAGATTAATCCCGCAGTTTTTATTATAGTGCTTAATCGTGTTACCAATTTGTTACATGATTAAGTACTTAGTTACATAAAGTTTTATCAATGTCGATGTGTCGAATTTTCCAGTAGAGTTTCTAATTCATGGAAAATTTGAAACAACGCTTTCAGCCACAACTTTACACAACACAAGTTATAATTAAATTTATGTGGACATATATATATTTCCACGTGTGGTGAGGGCTTAAGAATTTCACCGCCCTTTTTCTTCCTGTGGGTGTCGTAGAAGTCGACTGTGGGGTATGGATATATTGTGGCGAGGTGAGTGAACTTGTCACTGTAATGTCACAATTTCGTTTTCTTTCAACCTCTTAATTGCCAGGAGTGGCACTGAAACTTGAGTAGTTTCATGTGCTCTTCATGTACAAAGGGGAAGGCCCTTTATGGGAAACAGGTGTGATTGTATGTATGTATTATATATATATTGTAAAATGAGCCTAAGTAAGCACTTTTAGATTTTTTTTTTAATATTCATATTGTACTATTTACGATAATGATGGGAAACATGTTACTTTCTAGCGGAAACATAACGGCGTTAACCACTTAGATGCGAGGTCGAATGAGTTATCACCTATACTGCTATCATTATTATTATGTAAGGCGGCCGCATACTCCATGTTTCACGTTTTTGCGTGTGGAGAATGTTGCTGTACGTACTGGGTACGTAGCCAAATGTACAAACGCTCACGATAATATATAGATATCGCAGCCAGCTATCTTTATCGCTCTTTCGTATTCGCGCGACAGAGCCAGACTGCGTTTCGATTGGCGTCTAGCATCAACGATTGTCATTCGGCTTGTGTCATTATGTTTTTTTTAATAATAAATCAAATAATCGATGGAATCAGGCGTTACTTTGCGGAAATCCATGTTAATCGTAAACTAGACATTTCCTTTGCTAATCCGCGAATAGATAACGTGCAAGTCAATCAGTGCTAACCTGTTATAATTACTTGCGTATTTTTTACATGCAATTAATTTTCCCACCCACCCACCGCAAAAATAAAAATAAATACGCAAATAAATATATATATTTATTTTTGGTGGTGGGTTGTTATATTTATTTGCGTATTTATTTTTATTTTTGCGGTGGGTGGGTGGGAAAATTAATTGCATGTAAAAAATACGCAAGTAATTATAACAGGTTAGCACTGATTGACTTGCACGTTATCTATTCGCGGATTAGCAAAGGAAAGGTCTAGTTTACGATTAATAAATCAAGTAATGATTGAGAGTTGACCATCGCACTTTTTTTTATATGACCTAAAGGCACATCTTTACAGTTTATAGTTAAGTACTTAAATCATTTTCAATTAAGTGAGAGATAGCAAACTTTTATGTTTGACACGTTTTATTATGACAAAAAAAGTATGAGTACAGTTAATGAATTGAAATCTAAGTAGGTATCAAATAGATAAAAATTGACAAAATTGACAATCATAATATATATGTGGTTCTAGCGACTTCACTTCCATATTGATTCACTGTGACGAAGTACGGGATAGCATATTTTAATCAAGTTATGCCGTTGTAAACTAGTAACTTTGATTTGATCATACGTATGTATGAGCTTTGTCTCCAATCAAACAAAACTATTTGTGTAGAAACAACTAGCACGAGACACAAATCAGATTATACTCGAAATAGATGAAAGATAATACCAAGTATGCATCTGATTCTGATCATAAATCTATAAACGTTTCAATATTATGACATAACACAAAGTAAACGCTGATAAGAATTAAGATAAAAGACTTATTTATAACAATGCCAATGAAACTATAATAATCATTATAACACTTACATAAAAATACCATTTATCCAAAAATCTGAACTAATCTCTCCCATCGCGTTTAAGCTCAATTAACAAATGACAGTCGTTTTACAATGGCGTCGATATTTTAAAATTGGAAAGCTACCGGTGGGCGTTCGGTACCCACTCCGGCGCACCTGTTGCCTTTCTCGCTTACGCAACTGTTAACGCTTGTTTATTATTGATTTATTAAATAATAGTAAATTGTTTATTTTATGGCACTCCTTGAGATGGCAAAAAAAGAATAAGGTGTGGTATTCTTTAGTCATATCATATTATAGCTTGCATGGCCACTTCATGGACACACTATAACTACTTGACCAGTATAACCAAGCTATAACAGCGAGATTTAAAAAGATGATTGAAAATATGTTCAAGTTTTCGATTCCTTTTTAACCGACTGCATATTATTGACAATTTGCGCAGATTTAATTACTGTTTGTCGAGTTTTATTAGAAAACAAAAAAGTGTCGTTTTTCAAACGGACATCGAAGTTAAAACCTAAATGGTAATATCACTTCGAATAACCACAAAATTAAAATTTTGAAAAAAACCCGACCGCGACATAGTAGACCGATTTTCATGAAACATGGCTAAGAACACTTCTGACTAACTCAGCTTTCCGATAAAAAAAAACTAAATCTAAATCGGTTCATCCGTTCGGGAGCTACGATGCCACAGACAGACACACAGACAAACAGACAGACAGACACGTCAAACTTATAACACCCCGTCGTTTTTTACGTAGGGGGTTAAAAACTGAGGACTGCCTATTTTACAAGAGTACCAAGAGTATCATAAAAACATTTCATAAACTACAGACAGCTTCTTCCTCAACAAAATTAAAATTTTGAAAAACCCCCGACCGCGACCTAGTGGACCGATTTTCATGAAACATGGCTAAGAACACTTCCGACTAACACAGCTTTCAAATAAAAAAAACCGGCCAAGAGCGTGTCGGGCCACGCTCAGTGTAGGGTTCCGTAGTTTTCCGTATTTTTCTCAAAAACTACTGAACCTATTAAGTTCAAACCAATTTTCCTAGGAAGTCTTTATAAAGTTCTACTTTTGTGATTTTTTTCATATTTTTTAACCATATGGTTCAAAAGTTAGAGGGGGGGGGACGCACTTTTTTTTCCTTTAGGAGCGATTATTTCCGAAAATATTAATATTATCAAAAAACGATCTGAGTAAACCCTTATTCATTTTTAAATACCTATCCAACAATATATCACATGTTGGGGTTGGAATGAAAAAAAATATCAGCCCCCACTTTACATGTAGGGAGGGTACCCTAATAAAACATTTTTTTCCATTTTTTATTTTTGCACTTTGTTGGCGTGATTGATATACATATTGGTACCAAATTTCAGCTTTCTAGTGCTAACGGTTACTGAGATTATCCGCGGACGGACGGACGGACGGACGGACGGACAGACAGACATGGCGAAACTATAAGGGTTCCTAGTTGACTACGGAACCCTAAAAACTAAATCGAAATCGGTTCATCCGTTCGGGAGCTACGATGCCACAGACAGACACACACACAGACAAACAGACAGACAGACAGACAGACAGACAGACAGACAGACAGACAGACAGACAGACAGACAGACAGACACGTCAAACTTATAACACCCCGTCGTTTTTGCGTCGGGGGTTAAAAAGGGATAGAAGCTCATACCTCGACTTAAGAAAAGTATACTATTTTAGAACTGTAGCAAATAGTAATTCTATGAAGTTTACCTACTTGTCCAGGAAACAGGTATTTATTATTATGTATATTATATACATGTTCTGAACCCTGAAGGCATGTTCAAGCATTATATTACGTCCGATATATTATTATATAGCAACAGTTTGCTAAACACGTCCGTTCGACATTCCTGAATGAAAGTGAACATGCTTGCATTATGCAAGTATGCAGAATTTGCGTCACCGAGGCTATGTATAATATTACTATGGATAAATAATTTTTACATAAAAATACATATACATAAATACATGCCTGTGTTTCCGAAAGAGAACATGAAACTGCTCAAGTTTCAGTGCCACTCGTAATAATTAAGGCTTTTTAGGGTTCCGTAGTCAACTAGGAACCCTTATAGTTTCGCAATGTCTGTCTGTCCGTCTGTCCGTCTGTCCGTCCGTCCGTCCGTCCGTCCGTCCGTCCGTCCGTCCGTCCGTCCGTCCGTCCGTCCGTCCGTCCGTCCGTCCGTCCGTCCGCGGATAATCTCAGTAACCGTTAGCACTAGAAAGCTGAAATTTGGTACCAATATGTATATCAATCACGCCAACAAAGTGCAAAAATAAAAAATGGAAAAAAATGTTTTATTAGGGTACCCCCCTACATGTAAAGTGGGGGCAGATATTTTTTTTCATTCCAACCCCAACGTGTGATATATTGTTGGATAGGTATTTATAAATGAATAAGGGCTTACTAAAATCATTTTTTGATATTATTAATATTTTCGGAAATAATCGCTCCTAAAGGAAAAAAAAGTGTGCCCCCCCCCCTCTAACTTTTGAACCATATGTTCAAAAAATATGAAAAAAATCAGAAAAGTAGAACTTTATAAGGACTTTCTAGGAAAATTGTTTTGAACTTGATAGGTTCAATAGTTTTTGAGAAAAATACGGAAAACTACGTAACCCTACACTGAGCGTGGCCCGACACGCTCTTGGCCGGTTTTTTTTTATTATAAATGGGCTTACTCTTGGCCACAGACTAGCCAAAGGCAAAGACGTGGCCTACGATGGAGTGAGCTCGCCCAGAAGATGCCTGCTCAGTGCTCACCCTTGATTAAAAGGTTGCCGGTTGTAATAAAACGAACTCCTGATATTGCAGTGACAGATTGCTAACCCATGCCACAATTTAACCATAAAATTATTCGCTGATTGCTAATAATGTATACCTAGTATAGTTTTTTAGCTTTAAGTGATAATTGTATACCCGAATTGGGTCACCGGTTGAACAATAAAGATCTATCTATCTATCTATCTATCTATTCGTTCTTATTAAATTTTAAATACTATTAAGTCTGTCTAAACATAATTCTATAGTATGCGCTGTATGCGTGATACCGTATTGCTATTCCGACCCCAAATAAGGGCAACATTCAACAATCCCAGGCCCCGTAGCCGAATGGCATTTCTCCGACGCCAAACGAAAGCGATACGCCGCTGGCTCTGTCGCGCCAATACGCAAGCGCGATAGAGATAGATATCTACTAGCGCTTCGTTTCGTGAGCGTTTCGTGAGCGATTGTGCCATTCGGCTAGCCACCCAGGCATGTAACTAAAACTGCTACAAAACTAGAACTACAAAAATCGGAAAGTAAGGACGAGACTGATTCAATTCAGTTCAATAAATCGTTGGAGGGTTAACTGTAGATTCTTGACAAAGAACGAAGTTGAAGCTCATTTGTTCACGAGGCTAGAAACAGAGTAGAATTTTCTACTATACCCACAGTAGTTTACCTTAAAAAAGTGCTTTCTGAGAACGAGGAAATGAGTGCCGAATCTCTAATCACTGGTTTCAAAGGACAGCTTCGTCTGATATTCGAACATCGAAAATGAATTGCTAAACTTTCATAGGTAAATTACGGTCCTCTCCTAATACTGTGTTCGAAAAGGTATTTTATTTCATTTCATATTTTTGATCTTCTGGAACTTAAAGTGGAGAAAGAGCGAAATATAAGGTGAAGTAAGTACCCTTTCAAGGTCATAAAATATAATTATAAATCAAGTCTATTAAGTTTTGTATGCGCTTCCCACCACTCTAATGAAGCAGATATATCGTTCACGAGTTCACATTCAAATAAAGATTCCATTGCGAAGCATACTTTCAGATTATTGTTTGAGTGTAAAATGGGCCATTTTTTTCAAAGTTGTCCACCCCACTTTTTTTGTAACATGGGTATTGTTTACGCGATTAATACTCAGAATCGCGAGGTCTTTCGATCCTGATAGGAGAAAAAAAATGTCCCAAGATTTCCATACATTTTTTCGAACCATCCATTCCGTTACCGCTATATAAAATGTATGAAAAAATGGTAACGGAATGGGCAAAACCCTTGGGACACTTTTTTTCTCCTATTAGAATTGAAATAGCTCGCGATTCTGAGTGGAAACCACCTAAAAGCTATTCAAATGTTAACGCGGGTTAGAAGTCATTACCCCTGATAGCTAGCAATTCTTTTTTTTTTCATACACTCAAAGAAATAGGTACGGGCTGAAAAACAGCGCTGTGCAGTCACTAGACTCGCGGCACAAGCTGAGTCTCGAGCCTATTGTCGCACCTAGTATTTAACTATTGGTAGTTACTTAGTTATTTTAGTCCTCAAAGTTGTGATCATAGCTAATATAGAACAAGACATGATTGTACTGTATCATAGCGTAGCTTACTCTTAGTTGCATGATAGAAATAAATACTTAAGTAATTGTACCTTAAAATTATTTGCGACAATAAATGACTTTTTTTTTTTTTATAAAAATTTCCAAATCCAAAAAAAAGTGGGGTGGACAGCTTTGGAAAAAATGGCCCAAATATTACATGATTATACAAATGTATATTCATTTATTCACATGAACAATAAATAATTTACAAATAACGATAATTGTGCCTTTATTGCAAACAAAAACAATGAAATGTTTCATTTTCTTTTAATCATTTAATTCCTCAATTATGTCTGCTTTGTCTGCTTTCTCTAGTCCAGTTCATTATTGTTTTACAATTTCTACCGCATTTAGTTTTCTCTAACGGTTTTCGTATTGGAGGCAATCAACCAACTATTTTACTGGTAAGTTTTCTGTGATGTGACCCGAAGTTTAAGTTTGTTGATATTGAGTTTGGGGTTTGGCCCTTTTTGGGAATTTGACCGTCCATTAACCGTGTTTGCTGTATCTCTACCTCGTCTATCTGTATAGTCACCTGCAGTAATTTAGAGGGGTGAATATACATATAAGAATGTTTGTATTTATGAGCAACTTTTACTCGGAAACCTCGAAATAGCAGAAAAATATACTGGAAAAGGTCGGACGTCGAATTTTTATAAAAATAAAACATTAATAAAGTAATAAGATCTTATCCATCACCGCATCACACTGGCTTTATGTCTTACTCTTTTCGCGTGCATGTAGCGCGCCTTTGGAACGGCCTTCCACTACATATTAAAAATGCCCCAAATAAGTTCGCTTTTAAGAAATCTGTACGTTCTTTCTTTGCTGGTAGAATGAAGGATTCCTAGTTGTTTTTATATATATGTATGTATGTATGTATTTTTGGAAATATATATTTAGGTTTATGTATATTTATTATGTAACTTCTTATGTAGGTAACTATGTAAAGTTTTAGTAATATCACCGCCCACAATATCTCTGTTTTGCCTAAAGGTTGACTGGTAGAGAATGCTGTCTGGCATTAAGTCCGCCTTTTGTACTATAACTTTTTTCTTTCTTTGTGTACTATAAAGATTAAATAAATAAGTTTCTGAGTATGATTTATACAGTCATGATGTCATGGTGTCACTAAATAACATCTAGATGATATTACTCTTTCCTAGCTGTTACATAACGCAGGATCCGCTTTGTTCATCCATTTATAAAAATCCACCACCCAATCCATCCACCATATTATAAAAATCTTCACGAAGGAATTTTATAGGATTGTATTTCAAAGTAGTCTAGAAATTCAGGTAAAAACCCTGATCCTGTAAACTGTAAATTCTTATTAACCCCCGACGGAAAAACGACGGGGTGTTATAAGTTTGACGTGTCTGTCTGTTTGTGTGTGTCTGTCTGTCTGTCTGTCTGTCTATTTGTCTGTCTGTCTGTGGCATCGTAGCTCCCGCACGGATGAACCGATTTCGATTTAGTTTTTTTGTTTGAAAGCTGAGTTAGTCGGGAGTGTTCTTAGCCATTTTTTATGAAAATCGGATTTTAAAAATTTTAATTTTGTGGTTAGGTTATTTTTATTTTATAAATAAATTAAAGCTACAACCAATATTATCAGAATCCACTCTTCTTAGTAGGTAAACATATTTGTGTAGAAAATCATTAATCATTATTAAAATTATATATCAATATGATTTCTATTGATCTTTCGTCAACAATTTCACCACTTAAAAGGTTAGTTAGTGAACGTTGGCAATATTTTTACAAGATATGAATCATTGAAACCGATCACAACAACATCCATCAAACAAGGAATGCTAATACTTAACCTCCTTCAATTCAATAAACTCAATCGTTGCATTCAAATCAAAAACTGCAAACGATCTCTAGCTTTACCAATGTATAGATATCCTTACTGCTTTGGCTTAAGGTTTTATAAAGCTGGCCTCGCAATCAATAGACCACATCCATATTTATCGAATCGTGATGGCTTGATTAGAGATTTGGAGCACAATGCAGCATTGCGTAAGAGACGAAAGTAAGGCCGCTGTGGGTCCGGATGGGACAAGGACGTCCCTTTCTGACGACGGTTTATTCGTATATTGTATGTATAAAGGTTATGGACTATGGAATTTTAATTTATGTATTAGTACTGGCTAGTTATGCTTTACCTATGACTTCACCTTCAGGTGTGACCTTGAGGTTCAATAGCCGATCACTAAAATTATTTAAAAAAAATACCTGAGGTTTAGCAAAATAATTCTAATTCAAAGATATGTTTAAGTTTACGAACAGGAGAAGGTGCGTCGAGTCACCTGTTGACTATAAAAGCTGTAAAGGGTTCAAAACATCGATATGTACCTATTGTAATATTATATGTTATATAATTTGTTTTCATAGTTGTATCTGATGAGAGTCATGAGTATACCTAGATATTTTTCTGGCACGAACGAAGTGACTCTAGTCTTCCTTCCGATATTTAGTTCATCGATAACTTACATTACAATATACACGGTGTTTCCGGTATCACTCAAAACCTCAGACACCCCAACTGATTTTTATTTTTTTAAACTCATCTAGAGTATTCATCTTTTAATCTGATCGTTACTTTTTTTTTTATTGAATTTTTAATTTTCTGTACAGCTCTACTTGACTTTTAGCTCTACACTCAATAAAGTAATTGCTAACTACCATCATAAACCATAACACTATTTATTTGTGTACGTTACTGCAACGACATAAGGTTTACCAATAGACAGCTAAGATGTCACTGTAAAACACTTTAAAGCTTTGTCACAGTAAACTTCAATTTGGACAGGTAATCGCAGTAAGCAAATAAACTCAATATTCAAAATGACAAGGTTGTAATTAGGTACGAGTTCAATTTGTTATGACTTATGATAAACATTAAGATTAAACTGACAAACAACGTCAAACTAGTAGCGGAAAAAATCGTCCAAGTAACCAGCCAGTATTAATACCCCTAAATACTGAAAAAAGGTAAACAACCTCTTAGCAATGCGATATACACAATGTTGTATTACGAGTACAATAGAATGGGCACGTAAAAAATAATTAATAATACTAATTTAAATAAAAATATTACCCCCATCAAGATATAGCTCAATCGATTCTACTCTCGATTCTGAACAAACTGTTTTCAGGTTTTTAGTGTTAAGTGAAACACGGTGTATATTAAATAAAAATATAAATATTATAGGGCATTCTTACACAGATTGAATGAGGCCCACAGTAAGCTCAAGAAGGCTTGTGTTGTGGGTACCCAGACAACGATATATATAATATATAAATACTTATGTACATAGAAAACATCCATGACTCAGGAACAAATATCTGTGCTCATCTCACAAATAAATGCCCTTAATAAAAAATATGTCATTAATTATTGCCGTGGTACTGAATCTTGAGTAGTTTCATGTGCTCTGCCTACCCCGTTTAGCGAATATAGGCTTGAATTTATGAATTACTAATGTCACATGTAATACTACTAATGTCACATGTTTGAAAATAAATGGACAATAATAATAAAACGAACCATATTTTAGTAGTTTAGTTAGTTCGGAATGAGTACATACGGGGGAGCTTTAAAGTCGCACCAATCACCGAAAAACTCACCGAAAACCGTCTTAGGTGGTACGGCCACGTGAGCAGACGTAGTGATGATCATGTCGTCAAGGTCGCTTTAAAAATTACGGAACTGAAGAGAGGCCCTGGCCGCCTCCCGGCGACCTGGTGGTCAACCGTAGAAAAAGACCTCAAACGATCACAGATGTCAAAAGAGACAACCCAAAATAGGGCGCAGGAGAGTGAGGAGGCCCAACCCCAAATAAAGGGAACAGGGAAAGAAGAAGAAGAAGAAGATATTTTAATAGTTTACATGATTTCTTACATGATTATTCAAAATTTTAGAGATTATTATTAGGGGTATAAAGGCTATTTATCGATAAAAATATTGTCGATGTTTTTATTTTGTCAAGCACTAATTATTATTATTATATAATAGTATATTATATAACGGTAACGTTATGAAGGCTATAAAAGTTGAGTACCGCGGTTAGGCCACGAAGGCTTGCCGAGTGGCCTAAGTAAGGTACGAGACTTTTATAGCCTTCATAATGTTACGATTGTATACTATACTTTTTCTACGACAGCCACATACATACCTATTCGAGAATAATAAAATGGGTTAGTTACTTACTTCATGTAATGAATGGGAATATTTGTGTGCATCGTCGTAGCATTGAGTATTCTGTCCACAATGTTGATGGCGAGAACTTGTTGCACAATTCTTCAAAATATGCCAACAACGCCGTTTTAGAGAAAGTTGAAACATTTTTTTGCAATTTCCATGTCAAAACAATCATAACATATTTGGTACGCTTAATCTGACTTTTCATGTAACAAATTGTCAGTCACTTTGAGCGCCCATAGCCTTGATTTCTTCGGAAGTGAATTTTTCACCAGAATCATTCATAATTACTTATGTTTTTGCACAATAACGTCGAATTAAAACAAACTACACACCACCGAAATAGTTCAAATAGTTTCGTGATAAGTTTACAAATGTCAAACATACCATAGACAAGAGAAATAGAAAATAAGCCGGTTTTCAATTACGAAAAATGTGGTTGCGTTCAAGAATATTTAAATGTCGAATGTAAAATTATTGGATAAACTTATGATTTTTACCTTTGTTTTGCAATATCTAATATGTAAAACGCATTTAAGTTTATTTTTTCATCTTGATTTAAATTATGAACCTAAATATTATATTATTTATTAAAAGTTACTTATTACTGTAAATGAAAACATACCTGATAAATGGAAGTTGTGCTTTTAAAAAAAAATTAACAGAACTCCTATATTCATATGATTACTGCTAGCAGTAATCCTATGAACCTATAGACAAATAGACTTTCTCATCGTTACTCAAATGAACTTAATTTGGATACCGCTGACAATAATCTAATTGACAGATTTAAGTGCTGGAGTAGAAAAATTTATTTCAAATAACATAGATTCATATAAATGGTTAGTAACATAACATAACATAATACAACAAATTGTCTTATTATCTACATAGATTCTTATATCTACGGTTATAACTAAGTTAGGTTTCACTGCCATATTATTATACTAACAACTTGACGTTCGTGCCACAAAAATATCTACATAGGTATAGTCATGTCATGAGTAACTATCGCGCTAACCGAAAACAACATTATTTACCAAGTGAAATTCAATGTATACCTAAGATTTAACTGCGATGATTTAGATATTTATATGATACATGCTTACATCAAAACTTTAATGGATTCGGAAAAGTGAAATCTAAATCTCTGACAGTTGCTTCTTATAAACAGCTGTAGGTAAACAGCGGTTTTTGTGCAAGTAAGAAACCGCTAAGAAAGTCCTATAAACTAAATCAACTGGTTCATAAATTACCTAACAGGCCTCTCTCCATGCCTAGTAACATATTTCTCTCAAAACTGGGTTAGTACAGATATTTTAATCGATCGTAATGTATCCACCACTTATCTATTAAGATCAAGTCCCTTAAAAGATTCTCTCTAATCCAGTAGGTACTTAGCACGTGAAAGCGTTACTAAGAATGTAATTACACCCCCGTCACATTATATCGTAAGAAAATTTTCACTTTTCTTCTGTTTTAACTCAGACTTTCTTAATACGAAAAAGTACTAAGATCTTCACACGGTATTACGCTATTCATCTTACTTTTAGTGCATCTTTCGATCTAAACTGGTAATTATGTGTCATGGGCTCATGAGTCTCATGATTCATGATTGCCGTTTCTTTTTGCGAAACATGTTGTCACTTTTCTTATCTGGAGATGATATATTTGTCTCTGTTACCTTTGTGCCATTAATTTTCGTCAGTGCTTTTCTATTTAGAGTATGTTGGATAAACCACTTGTTGGATATTTTTCCGGACTAGTAACCTATACGGAACCTTCATTTATGACGCAGTATATTTCTAGAAAGCTATTAATAGAAAATTACAATTTCTTTTGACGCATATTACATTCTTAAAAAACAATGTAAAATTGATATTGTTTACAGCTAATAAAAATCGTACCTATGTTTTCAAGTCAATATTTCATTAACAAACGAACACTCAAACGTAGGGCACAGTATAATAAAGAGTACTATCGTACAGTATGGCCACTCCCGCTCCCCGCTGAAAGTGCCGCCCACCCCCTCTCGGTTACCTCACAGTTACCGCCTGTCAAAAACACGAACAGTCGATCTATCATATTTCACTTATACAAGCATAGGTACGCGTACGCGTTCACCTACAAGAGCTAAGACTGTGTGCTGGGAATGCGCCTCTTTCAATATATTTGATCGCCAGTGTCCGAGGTGTGCGTAGGGTAAGCCAGTCTGGACAAGTGGACGTTTGTACTAAGCGACTCGTTTCTTATTAAGTTCCCGAATATAGGTACTACACTCTAATACATTGTACTTACGAGTAATTACTCCTACTGCATACTCAGACTCACGTGGTCGCAAAAGGGTAAAATATGCAAACGAAACACGTTCGCAACAGTATGTCATGAGCCTAATTGCGACCCTTCCTTCCGGTGCAAGGACCGGTTACGTATTGGCAAGCTGCTTGAAGGAGTGGCCCTGGTTTCCACAAATACACGTAATCAAGAGAGGGCAGCACTGTCCATCACCAGTCGTGCACCGAAGAAAATGAATGAGACAAGTGGCGCTGCGCTGATTTTCACACATACATCTAATCTTATGAAACGTCAAATATTGATGCTAGCGGCAGCCGTTGGAACTAATTTGACTCCATATTTAAAATGAAAAACAGTTAGAGTGAGGAACGAATCATCACTATTCGGACACCTAGCGAAATGGCAAGATGCATGAAGGAGTGGCGCTGACTGTCACAAAAACATGTAATATCAAATAATAAATCCTTGTGGGTCAAATAAAGCATTAATCATGAACCTATCTGTTGTGGAAAATAAGTATTCTTCGTCAACATAACGTTTTTTAGCCTACTACCATAGACTGCTTTCCTGCCCTTGAAAGGTCACAAAGGTCACGAAAATAAATTTATTGCTCTAATGTAGATACTTGCTTATTATACCTACAAATATTACGAGATGGTATAATTACTAGGTGAACCATGTTTCTTTCTTTTTACAAGGACACGGTCTTGTATTCGTAAAGTTGATGTAGAGAGTAAATAGAATGTGAACCATTTCAATCCAGGTATTACATTATACGTAGGTATAACGATGAATATCTATCTAATAATACTTGGTGATTATAATAACTGTAAATGTATGTATGCAGCATAGGTATGTCTATAAGCCGATGATCACTACAATTTATATATACCTACTTAATATATAAGTCATTGTTTGTTTTGTTGTTGTCTATTTATTATGTATTAATTACTGACTATGTTATTTAAATAAATTAATTTATTTTTATTCAATCATGATCATGTAATAAATATATGTCGGATCGTGGGCGTATCATACCAGAACCGTTGTCAGGACCTCAGGACCTTCCGTAGTTGTTTATAAGAGCTTTCAATGAAATACCATGTCCATATCACAGAATTTACTGCACAAAACCGATTACACATCAAATCACATCATAGAATACATTCCGCCTGTTATTTCGAGCAAACCGCCATGAATCTTCAACAACGCCAGCACTCATCAACCATTTCCCCTGCAGAACGATTAGCAGCCTCCAATCATCTGTTCATCATCTGTCTTTTCGATTCTGTTCTTTTAGACTGTAGCGTCCTCTCTGACGTTTTGGCAGAACTCAGTCGAATACCAGCCAGGTTGTACAAAGTTGTAAAACCCTTGTTTGCTCTATTTGTCAAATACAGCGTCATAAAACGTATCTTAAACCACATTTTGGTCATTCTCCGACATAAATATATATTTTATTACATGACCATGACCAATTCTACCTGTAAAACTATTCACGAACTGTACCTACTAGAAATAGCACACGCATTGTACTCTCGCACAGCGTGTCAATGTCAGTAACAATGCGTTTGCTGGCGGGATGAAATATCTCGACGCCTGGAATCGACAGGTAGGATGTATCTATTATTAGCAGATTATACGGTATTGTATTAAGACTATTGCGGTGCCGTTCTAGAGCGTTCTCCATATAATTTGGGAAATATTCTCATACTAATTAAGCGTAACATGAGACTAGCCGTCGCTGTCGTATGTTGCTATCTCATTTAAAAACCTTTCATGACAAAAACACTATTTTGACATGAGCATAAAATAAATGAGCAAATTTCTCGTACAAATAGATCTATTTGCTCCACTTATTAAAAAAAATAGAAACAAAAACAACTTAGTACCGAGTAAATAAATGATCATGCCAAGTTTAACGTAATTTCGTAATTTTTATTTTATTTTAAATTAGAGTGCAGCTTACTTTGTATGAGAAGGTTTCTACGCGACGGGTTCGTTTGACTCTGAATCGACTGAATCTCCGAGCATAATATGTATCTATGTATATAAGTACGTATTTATCTATTTAAGTATGTATATCGTCGCTTTTACAAGCTTTGCTTAATTTGTGTAAGGTGTCCCCCAATATTTATATTATATTATATTATAATATAATGTATATGAATCACCGTTTTCTAATGCAATATATCATACTTATCACTGTGTGAAGACGACGTTTACACTGCCTCTCAGGAGAGCACGGCCACAATGCAATTTCAATTTACCTACAATATTGGATCCGTTCAAGACACTTGACCTAAAACCATAATATTGTCACAGGAACAATATACGGTAGATCTTGTCACGAGTACATAATAACAGGCATACTGGTTTACTGTGCTAGTCGAGAGCAAGTCATGTACTCGTTATTACTTTGTGTATGTAGGACTGTAGGCACACCTCGGACACTGGCGATCAAATATATTGAAAGAGGCGCATTCCTAGCACACAGCCTTAGCTCGTGTAGGTGAACGCGTACTATGCTTGTATGAGTGAAATATGACAAGTCGACTGTTCGTGTTTTTGACAGGCGGTAACTGTGAGGTAACCGAGTGGGGGTGGGCGGCACTTTCAGCGGGGAGCGGGAGTGGCCATAGTACTCTTTATTATACTGTGCTGTAGATATATAACTGATAAGCCATTTCAATTTGCTATATTTCAAATATATGGTGCATCAAACACAATGCAAATTTTTGACATCGTGCTTACATTTTTCTAATTGTCTGCCTCATTATATTAGCAAAAAGATTAGCCTAACTACTAACGATTTATTGTAACTAATAGTATTAAAACAAACGCAGGATTGAACATATATATCCAGTGGTTTGATACATGAATAACGTCGCTGCGCGTGCAAAATTCGCTATGTGATTTTTAACGATTTTTGGTTTTTAATGCCATTTTAAACCTTATTTCTAAATATATACGCTCCAAAAACAGCGTCGAGCTCATTTCAGTATTACAGGTTTTATCAAAAGTAGGTATGTGACGCCCATATATTTTTTAATATTTGTTAAAAATAAATCATTTCAATTTGATTTTTAATATTAACTGTCAGAAATTTATTAGTGTTTAGTATACTGACAAATTTCGTGTAGGGTTCAGTGCGTGTAAACGTATATTACAAAATATCGAAATAAGATAAAGTTATGCCAAGTAACTCATAAAAATAGCAAGTGATTTAACATTGCCTTGAAGTGGTAAGACATCGTTTTGTATGAAATTTTGTGTGATAAGATCTATCTATCCTTTCTGGAAACATTTTAAAATAAATTAATGAAAATGAAATGTTTAATAAATGAAAAAAAGCTGACTTGAGAAATCACATAAAGTTTTGAATGACAAAGATTTTTTATCTTTTTCAGATCAAAAGGGAAAATAGAACCCTTATACAATTATGTACTTTCTTGTCAATCTCTTTATCTATTTGTCAATATTCTTTATTTCGGAAAAACCTTATACTCAAGGAACGGTACAGGTTCCTTGAAGCTATAAAAAAACCTCATTTCTAAGTAAATACAACATAGGTTAATTGAGTTGAAACAAATCTACACTCTCAAGGAAGTCAAAATTAATAGTGTACCTACTTCCGGTTGACCTAAACTATGAAATTTGGAAAATAAATCGTATTACACCATACATCACTACATGATTATTGATATAGTTGTGAGAAAAAAAAATTGTAAAATATACACGTAACCTTCGGTGTTCGAGCCAGACTAGCATTATCCGGTTTTTTCAAGTTAAACATGCATAATGAAAACTTATTCAATACATAAATGTTTACCACATTGAGCAACTTTGTAACCGAAATAACCTCCATTCATAAAAATTAATGGAATAAATATATTATTATAGTTGTAATATATTGATAGTAATATATTAATTTAATCGAGTTTTTTATTATGGTATTGTGTATAAAGCTTATAGTATTAAATCCTGGTTTTTCTAAAATAATTAATTCGAAAATGAATTGATAAATTACAAATAAACAACAATGTCTTTAGGCATTAAGTCCGCCATTTGTACTTTATTTGTTATATTGTGCAATAAAGTTTAAATAAATAAATAAATATATTTAATTCAAATCATATGATTAAATAACCATGTGACGACAAAGTGCACAAATTGTTTTTTGGTTCTTAAGAATAAAATCTAGTTAAGTGATTGTAAGACACATACCGGTTATTTACGACTCAAATTATAATCGCTATGTAACATATTTATGAAAAAATATTTTTTTAACATTATAATAACTGAAATATAATTTCAAGTTATATCTTAATGTATGCAAAAGTGAAAATACTTATGCCATAAAAATATTGATTTATTTATGTTCAATAATTGCCGAAATAAACAGTTTTTTGTGTCTCCTGTAAAGTAGGTTAAAAACACATTAGCGAAATTTGCACGCGCAGCGACGATAATCATTCGTTTATTGACAAAATTATTCCTTTTTTAATAAATGTAAGTCCATACCTAGATTACCTGGTACTGTGTTATAATAAAATGTATAGGCACAAATACAGTATATTACTTATATTGCTATCGCCAGGTAGGTACCTAAAATCTTAATAAAACCGAATCTGACATGTTTGCCTAGCGTAAATATGTTTGCCGAACTTGATTTATTGAATAATTTGCTCAAGCGATATTTACTTACAGGTTTATTGAGCATAACGTAAATATCGGACACTTATCTAGAAATTGTCAGGCGTAGGGCTTACATGGGCATATTAAATTAGCTGTATTATACTATTATCGGACAAAATTGTACCCAATTTTCATTTCAAAATTGATTCTCAAAGCAATATTCGCTTATATTCGATTCACAAAAGCGAACCGGCAATTTCAGTAACTATTTACTCATACTGAGCACTCATAGGTATGGAACATACCTGTATTATGAACCGTTGAAAAGTGAGATAGGTACCTATAGTAGAATGCCTATTCTTACTAATAGGTACCTAACTACCTATCTTGTTTTCACCAGACACGTTTTAACTTGGAAAATCGTATTTTTAGTCTCATTAACAAACATTTCGCGATCAAAGGCCTGAAAATATCCAATTCAGAGAACAACCTTACTTAGCTAAAATAAACGAAATACAAAATACCACTCAACCCTATCCTTTTGCTTACGCAACCCGGAGTCAGGAGATTTCAAAAACAATAAAGCGAAACTAAAACCTTTAGTAGAAACGGGACTGTCCCACCCAGTGTGGTTGGTCACAGTACCCCGTAACTCCCACAGGGAAAATTAAGTGGCCCCGAAATTGCTATTCATGTATTCCACGGCTCATGTAGCGCGTGAAAATATAAAAGGATGTGTTTCGCCTTTTTATCTCGAGGATGTTCCAATTTTTCGTGAACTCATGGTTACCCTAATTTAGAGTGCATATAAGTTTTTATACAATCAATGTCTTCTGATTTTTAATTGATATTAAATCTGTCGACTACGAATTATATGTATGAATTAACATCAGAAGACACAGATGTACGGGTAAAATTGTTAATTTAAAACAAAATAACGTATTCTAAGTGTCGAGTTTTGAATAAGATTTGAGTTCCATTGTTTCAAGAACATGAAAAGGAACACATTCCACGTGTTTCATTTGTTCCCGTTTTCAGCTCACACTTAGACAACACACTGTATAGATCGTGTTATTCACGATGACGTTTGTCTTATTCAAATTGTTATGTCATCAAAGGTTCGATTTGAGAAATTCGCGCGTCATCACCGTAACTAATAAGATCAAAACCTAACACAGACATCCCTAATTTTCTGGGTTGGAAGATCAGAAGCTAGCCGTATATGTAACAAAATAATAGCTTGGCCCAACTCTCGTTAAGTTTCTAAACTTAAGCAAGTCCAATTGACGACAAAACGATAAAATCATAATGTTCCGTTACTGAACTAAAAAAAAAGTATTTACAATAGCGCCATCTATGAACTCCGCGCCGAACCACTTACCCTTTGAGCGTAGCAGGGGTCCAGTGGCCCCGGCCGGAACATCGCCGGCGCTGCTGCCATCTGCCGGCTACCTCAGCTTTCCCTTCCACCGAGACATTGCTCTGCAACAAAATAAGAAAGGGTTAAGAGAGGTCACTAGGAGGTTATCATTTTGACGAGTCTGCGGAATGTCGAACAATGTATTGGTTCCCATGTGTAAGTCGACTCTTTCGGTTCCACACAGACAGCATGTTCAGTGTAACACAACTAGCAATATTTTAAAACGTTATTTATAGTATTGTTAGTGACTAGTTAAAAATTAATGCCTCTATCGTACTTGGAGATGCATGATAAATACTTATGACAATGGATCAAAAAAATATAATCGCTTAAAGGAGAATATTATCAGAGATAACCGTTTACCAAAATATTTAATTACTTTTTTACCTTTAATATTTCGGAACAATTGAGATTAAACACAATTGCAATAATTTGCAATGGTCCCCCGTGTGGTGAAGGGTTAAGAATTCACCACCCCCTTTCTTCCCGTGGGTGTCGTAGTAGTCGACTGTGGGATATGGGTTAAATTGTGACGTAGGCAAGAGGCTGGCAACCTGTCACTGCAATATCATAGTTTTTGAATTTCTTTCAACCTCCTTTTGCCAAGAGTGGCACTGAAACGAGTAGTTCATGTGCTCTGCCTAACCCTTTATGGGATACAGGCGTAATTTAATTTCTGATCCCTAAACTATCTAAAAGTAATTTCTTCGTGCGTCAAAATCTAGCCTGGTAATATCTTAGAACCAGGATAGAAAAATTACTACTACTAGATCTAAACTTTTCCAGATTGCCCACACTCGTAATAACCTGCATATTTCTCTTCACTATGTTCATAAACGAGAACAAACGAGTCATAAAGGAAGCACCGCATTTCCTTATTAACAGTTTCCAGTTTTGTTCCCGCATAAATCAAACGGATCCCACATTACACGGTATTAAATATAGATGCGGACAAATTGTCAAAATTATGTATCCACTAGTTTAAAAGCATGAGGAATATAGTCGCGTATATACATATTTTGGCACATTGTCCGTGCCTATATTTTTTAATACTTTGGCCGTACTATGCTACCTTACCTCTTAAATCTCTTTCATATGTCATTGAAATGTCACCTTTATTTTGGTCGTTGTAAAGTTCATCTACCAAGAGTTTATTAGGCGAGATACGAGTTTGATTCTCAGTAAAACACCGTTATGGTCAAGCGTTTTAGTTTATTAGTTTCGGATATTAGTGTATTATATACGACACTATAAATATGGTGATTCGGAGGAAAGTGACATTTGAATTAATTAATAACTGGAAAACCATAGTCCAGTTAAAGTTATTCAAACGTTATAGCGCTTTAAAAATGTATCATTAAATGAGACAAATACTTAGGCATATTATCTACTAAGTACTAACTTAATTTAATTTAGGTAAGGTCAGGTGGGGTAAGGGGGACTATGGGGGAAGGGAAACACTGATCGGTAACTCTGAATTCATAGACTGTAGCTGGGTCATTTGGTGGTCGGTAAGGTACTACCTAGGATTTAGTTCCGAAACAAAAACAAAAATAGCGCTAGCTCTAAGGAGTGTGCGTCCTTGACAAAAACAAAAAATCAGTTGTCGTGCTACAAGACCACGAGTTGGACGAGTATTATTTGTGTAGTGATTTGGGTAGCAAAAAGTCATGTCCGAAGACTTTTGATATCTGTAAATATTCCTTTATATGTTTAATGTTCATGTCTGGTATTTGAATTTGAGAAAACTATGCTGTAAATATGAAAATTCAACGTGATTCATAACACAACCTACAAATGACATACCGGGGTAACGGGAACTACCATAGCCGGGGTAAGTGGAACATATGTTTCCTTTTCCCGATTTCAGGGGTCATGAACATTTTCAGAGACACATATTCTATAAGTACAGAAATTTTGTATTGATCCAAGCTTCAGTATTTTAAATACGAATAATTACTAATAATTAATAGTCGTTTTTTAATTTGCAATACTGAAATTTGAATTTTCGAAAAAAACTTGTAAAAAAATCTTTAAAAACAATTATAATTTTAAGTTAACCACCCCTGTCTCAAGCCCATATGTTCCCCTTACCCCGAATTTCAATTTATGTAAATATTTTCTATTTTAAACTATATATCAAAAAACCAAAGTCTCCATTTGATTGGTGATGTTTTTTTTAATTTACATTGCCGGTATAATCCACACAAGCAGCAATACTTTAAGATTTTAGCGAAGTGTTTCCCTTACCCCAAAACTCGGGAAAGGGAAACGGCAGGACCAGCCTAAACATTTTATAAATTTCCAGCTACATGCAATAAAGCTAGTTTAAAAATTAATTTCGCCCTAGAAAGCAGACTTAAAGAAGCATACTTTGTGTCGGTCAAGATGAATATACGACATTAAATAAAGTGATTAGAGCTCGATGTAAAATATAAAAAATGAAGTATGTTTCCCTTACCCCACCTGACCTTAAGGTGAATGCTAGTAATTCCGAAAATTAAAAAAATGGAAATTTTCCCAAAATGTTTATGTTCTGAATTCGCCAACATTCCAAAGGTAGTCGAAATATACCGTAATACACTCAAAACCAGGACAGACCCTATTAAAGAAGTAAACAGTAACTTATTACTCTAATTACCAATCCTTAAATTGACAGCTGTCGAAGCGTGATTCAATAAGCCTTTTCAATTCACCGACGATACTACTGTTATTAAAATATGTAAATAGCTTCCTTCCTTAGCAATTAAAGTGTACAATCCTGCCTCGCTGAATCACGGCACACAACTACTATACTCTCAAAGAACATAAGCCATATAGGAAATAAGTAGACATACGTCTCTCTAAACTAGTGCGGTACTATCAACCAACCAAATTAAAAAAGGACGTAAATGCTTTAGGCTTGTACTGTCTTTGGGTCTTTTTAATCAAAGGTGGGTTATTACTGCGCCGTGCGCAGACGCCGATGCACTCTGGGTCATTGACCCCGGGTTCCCACAAGCTAGGGTCTGATCTTATTGTGTGGCTTCCGGTGGCTAGGTAAGATACAAAAACAGGTGGAAAGGTTAGTATGGGGAGGTGACTTTACGTGGAAAAATCCGCCAAAAGTAAACGACTTCAAATTTTAAAAGGTAATAATTTCTGTGATGAGTTACCTACATATTTAGTAACATTATTACGTAGTTATGGATTTACCTAGTATTTTTTTATAAATTATGATTTATCTATAAATCCAAATCCAATCATTTATTCGTGATAAACAACATACAACACATATAAAACAATACAAGCACATTCAAAAGTTAAAAGAAAAAATAATAATTACAAAACAAAGAAAAAAAAAGTCACGTATCATTGTATCTTTCTTTCGTAAATCACGTATCATTGTATCTTTCTTATTTACTAGGTTATAACAGAATCTCCGGCCTGCCACAGGTATATTGTATACCTACCAGGAGATCCATATCAATGTAAATTGACCTATGTTTTAAATGAAACATTAAATTTTTCATTTTCATTTCATTCACCAGACTCCACTTGCCCAAATCGGATGGTAGACTACTTAAATACATGAACCTTTATTGTATATTCTCATATCTTAAAACGAGAAATTCTTATATGTTTATTTGGGGGCACCTTACACAGATCAACTTAGCCCCAAACTAAGCAAAGTACTATGGGTGCTAAGGGACGATATACATACTTAAATAGATAAATACATACTTATATACATAGAAAACATCCATGACTGAGGAACAAATATTTGTGCTCATCACACAAATAAATGCCCTTACCGGGATTCGAACCTGGGACCGTGGCTCAGCAGGCAGGGTCACTACCGACTGAGCCAGACCGGTCGTCAATAGTCGTAGGTCGGCCAGTGTTTTTATTTATATATCCGGCGATTTCGGAAACTGCTCTAAGGATTTCGCTAAAATATGTTTCGTGTGGATTTTCTGGGGTGAAAATTCGATCTAGCTCAGTTTTAGGTCCTGGAAAACGCGAATTTTTCGAGTTTTCGAACTCCGAGCGAAGCTCGGTCACCCAGGTACTTTTATTAAGGTACGAGTAACATGTGTCTTTAGGCAATCAAAATTACATAAAAATATATCTACCTATCATAAGTATATTCTAACTAAGCCTTTGGCAGATTAAGCCTACTACTGTGTAGATAAGTATATTATGACAGTAGTGTAATATGGTCCGTACTGGCACAGCTCGGGGTATGTACAAACACACCTTACAAGCACAGTGTTCTGGCACACCTCGATTAAGGTTGAGTTTCGCGTTCGATTCGACCTCTTATCATTAAGGTTGAGTTTGGCGCATTGTTGGCACAAGTTCAAGGCGTGGGTTTAAGATTCATCTGATTGTAATTTGCAAATGGTATTAACCTAGTCATTAAGGTTGAGTTTGGCGCATTGTTTAACAAATGTACCTATCTTTTTCAAGGCATAGGCGCGCAATGTTTCATCGGAATGGAAAAATTAGTTATTTGCATAAATTAAAAAAAAAATATCTATAATTTACAATCCTTTGTGGTAAATCCAGCGATCGATTTGATTTATTTCACCAAATTAAGGCTAGCAACCGAGTCAATGTTTCATCGGAATGGAAAAAAAAGTAATTTGCATAAAATAGAGCCTCAGTGGTAATTTGCAATTCCAGCCATCGGACAATGATTTATTTCCCTTAATCATATTGTTGACGCTTCCTAGTATGAACTTATTCCAAGATCATAATCGTATTTGCATGTTACATTGTAGTATATGACTAACCTTTACCTATTTATTGGCATGGATTTTTAATGTTAATTGCTGACATTTATTAACATGCTACATTGTAGCGTGTGACTAATTACAACCTTTGTGTCTTGGCGCGGATTGTTAATGTTAGTAATCAGCGACATTTTCTTTGCAAATATTTTTGGTTTTGGCTTTGAAATGAGATCAAACAGTTGCAACATAATAACATGTGCCAATTTTCATAATATAAAAGCTAGAGCACTAGGGTGTTCATTATGTATTCAATCGCGTCGGTTCGAATAGAAACGAGCATGTTCATCTCGAATTTGCTACCGCTTTCGGTTTTCCTACTTATCGAGTCGTCGATAACTAGTGAGAAAAAGAATTTCACCTTAACCCCCATGGTGCGCGACATTTATTTCCCGCCGTGTACATCTGCGAACGAGTGGTATATTACCAAAGCGCGAGTGATGGATAAAACTGGGGACGTAATGAGGGGTGATTGGTTCATCAAACTCCTGACTGCGTCCAAAGGATCGATGGAGCCAACCACTTCAGTATGGGTAAAGCAGACTGAAGTTACACGAGTTCCGATATGCACCGAAGACGCCGATGTCAATGTGGTTCGGGTGGAAATTTCTCGTGAGAATGCCACAGTTCGCAACCGTAGAGAAGTGACTGTAAAACAGACCTGGTCGAAGGACACCTACGCCCAAGTGGTGCGAGACGACGTTGGGGTTGAGTTCTCAATAAGGGTGGATAAAAAACCTATAGTCGATACCGAAAAAGTGGAAAACGTGCGGAAACCATTATTAGTTTCTAGAATAAAGCCTCGTAATGATACGGGTGATGATGATGATGCTGTGGATAAAACGACTTCACCTCGCGATTGTTCCGTGTATAAAACTAGCCTGGATGAATTGATAAGTTGGGCTACGATTGAGTTGGAAAACTTAAAACAGGGTAAATTTACAATGTGTGAGAATAAGAATCCCGCATCAATCGTTAGTTATCCATAATTAGAGACCTAGAAGTCCACCATTATCGAGTTTACATTGTAGCTTAGATTATTACATTAGCATACTAGTCGGATTGTTTACATATGTACCTATCGAGCGTTGGGTGTATTTAAGGAGCTCTCAGTGCTAAAGAGCGACATATACTCGACTACCTTCCTCGCTGTGATAGTGCTATGCATAAGAAAATAAAAATGGCTCTACGTCCGGACACACCACGACCGCACTCTACTCCAGAGGGATCTCCAGCTCCGTCAAGATCATCACCGCAGAGTCCTAAAGCGTGTCACAACCACCACTGTGCTGTTAAAGGCTGCGACCATGGGAAGGAGTCTATCTTGAGGTCGATTATTCAATCGACACCGCTGCCACCACCTCCACCGCCGTCACCAGCGTCAACGCCATCATCATCCAAACCAAAGCAAGTATTAACACCGGTGGATTATTGGGCTTCGCGGGGAGTGTCTTGCTCCACTTCGCATTATGTGACCATGGAGGATTTCAACATATCGAATTCAACATATAATTCACAAAAACCTATACCATCTGGGTCAATTTTCAAATTAACAGACAAAAAACAATTTGAAAACAAATTGATAGCATTAATACATTCACCCACTTCAGTCTGCAAGGCCTTCGAAGGGGGTGTGGAACGTGAATATGGCGACGATGACGATGATGATGATGATGACGGAAGTGAGGATATTGAGCGAAAATTAAGTGCGTCTTTGCTAATGCGTAAACCTAGAAATGGGCCCCTCTACGCGCTCTTATTAAACACGAACGAGTCGGATACGAGTTTGCGTAAACATATACGAAAGCTATTAAAAAGAATTATGAGGAAGTAGATAAAAAAGCCTATTATCTTCGCCCCAGGGAGATCTTTATCTCAGAGTGTGCATTTGTGTGCGTGCGAGCGCGTGTGTGTAGTTTATTTCGAACGCCCGAATCAGTATATATAAGCGCGAGTCTGTTTCGATACAATCACAGATCTATCTAAGCGATACGCACAGTTGCGCGCTGACCTGTTGCTGTTTCGAAATTTATAAAAAGTGAGTTTTTACTATCTTAAAACTGCGAAAATGTCGTCGTCATCATCATCATCATCACCATCAAAGACCAACAACACCACAGCCGCCAACCTGGAGGCCATCAACGCAGTCGGTGCCAACCTCATCGAGTGGGTCCCACTCAGGGACCTACCCAGGCAGAAGAAACTTTTGATAACGGGCTGTAAACGCTTCCAGTCCAAATTTGACAAGTCGAACGGGCAGGTCGTGCTTATGATCGAGGATTATGGGAACGTGTCACTGCCAGGGCGCTTCTCTATGCTCAGTGATGATCACTTGGCCACCCTAAACGGTGGTGAAAAACATCTTATTGTACTGGGGGAGGTGGGGAAAACGTTCGAGTTGGCGTTCGAATAGAGCTCACCACCCTCTCCCGAACTATCAGTGCGTGTTGTGTGCGTGTGCGTGTGCGTGTTTTGAACAAAAAGGTGTTATTAATTAAGTGCTATAGATTTACACAAAATTATTGTTGCAGAACTATCATGTCGTCGTCGTGTACATCATCATCATCATCATCATCTCGAGAGAGATTAGATAAGATAAAGGGCATAACGATTCAAGAATTAGAACGATTCTCACTTTTATCGTTATGGCGATGTGAAATCGCCATTTATTGTCTAATGATAAAGTGACGCTCATTCTACGAGCGTTACACTTTAAGTTTCAAGATGAAAAATATTATGCCCTCCACGAAATGTGGAGGGCTCTATCAGATCATATAGAATGTACTACCGGAGATATAAACGTCAACTACAATCAGTTCATTAAATTAATAAAAACTTTTCCCTCTGATGTGTTCGAAGTAAGGGGGCCCTATACGACACAGGGGGCGAATACACTATGCCAATGTGTTATGCTCGCAGTAGGTGATCATATGATTATGTAATTTGTAGTATAGTATGTAATTATGATTATGCAAATGCGAATATGTACCTATGTCTATATTTTTTTTTGTTAGTAATATCTTTTATTTAATTTTATTAAACGTGTGTGTGTCTGTATAAATGCTGTTTGTTTTTCTTTTTACCTGAAAAGGAAGGGTTTCAATGAAAGGTTTTATTTTTTATTTTACAACATTTTATTAATTTCAATTTACAACATTATTCTTATCAATCCAAGATGTTTCGTTTAAACCCAACCATTTCACACAAACTTTATTGCCCTTGCGCTTCAATACCTTTTCAACTAGGTAAATGTTAGGATATTTAACTTTTTGCAGTTCTTGTTCGTAGAAACAGCCAGAGATGGGTTCTTTTTTTGCATCTTGCAATAAATAAGTTGTGGGTTCAGTAGTTTTCACTTTAACAATCTGAAATATTTCGGCAGTCCAATTAGCTGTATAACCCTTGGCGAAGGTTGACTTGTACTTGCTTATCCTCACATAATCACCCACTTTATATTTAGCAGACGGTTTAATTTTAATATGATTATAAACCGTGCGAAGTAGTTCTTTAGAGTTCCTTTTGTTTACATTCGCCGGCGACATGCCAATGGTGGAGTGAATCTTTTTATTGTACCGCTCTGCGAGATCCTCTATAAGTCTTGTCCAATTATATGATCCATTAAAGCTGAACGACTGCCACATCCAATGTTTTATTGTTTTTATTACACGCTCGGCGATTGAAGCTTTCATGACGGTGTAAGTGGAGTAGTGATTTATGTTGTTTTTAGTCATGAGATTGTGAAAATCAGTATTATAGAATTCCTTGCCAGAGTCTGATTGTAGATTCTTAGGATGTCTTTTACCGCTCAGAATTCGCTTCATGGCATTTGAAACATCGCTTTTATTTTTAGACTTTAGCGGTTGTAGCCATAAATACTTTGAGAATGTGTCTATACACACCAATATGTATTTATATCCACCGTTATCTCTCGAGTATTTTTGCAAATCGATAAGATCGATCTGCCAAGTATCATCCAACCCTCTCTGTATGAAACGCCTTCGTGCGAAATTTTTCTAGCGTTTTTATGTATTTCCTTGACGACATCGGCTTTACTCATATTTACAATATGCGCGCTTTTTTACTTGAACTAGAATCAACTGCGCTAATGTAGTCCTCGTCCAAGATGTAATCCACCTCACTAGCTGCTGCTTCAATCGAGGGTTGTAGTGGCGCAGGCGGTGTTGGAAGAGATGTCGGTTTGTTACTGTTTTCAATCTCCACTGGTATAGGTATCTCAACGTGGTAGTATCCCTCGTCCTCCTCCCCCTTGCTACCAATGGGTGGTGGTGGTGGTGCCGATGGTGAGATAATGTTTTCTATCTCCACAAATTCACCTGGTATTGGTAATGTATCGTTGTTGTAGTGTTCCGTTTCCCGTGGCCTTTTTTTAGTTTTACCAAATGCTGCTGCTGCTGTCTCGTAACCAATGGGTGGTAGAGATGGTTTAGATGGTTTAGATGGTTTAGGTACTCTGCTGCCAGTAGCGGGGGTGATTGTGGAAACCGCTGTATGAGCTGTTATGGGTCTGGTAGTAGTAGTAGTAGTAGTAGTAGTTGCACCGTCAGTGGTCACAGCGTGTGGAGTATATTGACCTGGAGGTTTTATTCCCAGCGATTCTTCGATTGCTATAACTCTAGGTATTAATAGATTGGTGAATTTATGATTATTTGTAATTACTATATTTATTTTATTCACCTCCCGCTGCAATTGAAATAAAGTAGTAGCGTCTTCCAAATCTTTGCCAGGCGATAGGTTGATGAGTCTTTTCTCACCGCAATCGATGCTGTCACCACTTCTACTACTACTACCCAATACGTTTTCAGAGATTGAAAACGATTCGTGACCACCTTTTTGCAAGTACTGACCGAACTTGTTGATTGGCATGATGAAAATGAGAAAATTACACCGAGTGTTCTGGTTTTATTTACTTTATAATGATCCCAGCTTCCATAAGCTCCTCCCGAATAGCGTTTATTTCGTTAGTATGATTTGTATTACCGGCACTCTGTGATGCGATAAGTAAACGCAGGCGATCTACAAGCTCATTGGGATCGTTCCAGTAAACGATGTCAGTGTCAGAATAGTACTGTTTCGTTTCGAGGGGTCTAATTAAGGCTTTTGACGCTTTGAGACGTCCGCCCACTTTAGCCAATCTATTCTGTTTCATGACAAAAGGTTTGATATACCTATTATATTTGTCACTCCTGTCACCCTGTATTTGCTCCGATGCTAAGAAGCCTCGCCGATGCGCGTGCGTCATATCCACAATCTGAGCATAGTGAGTGGTGTCATTGGCAGTGATCAGTTTATGATCCATTGTTTTTTTAAATAACAATTCCCTTAAACCAGGTGTGAGAGAATAAGATACTCCTTGAACGGTGAAAGATTTATCATCATGGGACAGAGTTATGGGGCTGTTCCCGATAAATAACTGTCCAGATTTGGTGTAGGCGCCGAATGGTATCTTGACCCCGGCAGCGACCTTTTTAATCAGTGGCGATTGCGATTTCCGTTTCGTTTTCGGGGTTTCATACATTGGTGGGTCATCAACACTGCTTTCATATCCGACTTCATCATCATCATCATCAGACTGCTCATCCTCCCGATCCATCATCACCTCTTTATTGGGGGTGGTGTTAGGGGGAACGCTGCTCAAATTATCCTCTTCATCGTCGTCCTTTTCAAACAGCTGTTCTATTTTTTTTCGAATATTCTTTCTCTGCTTCTCCTTTACCACCGTGGACAATGTTGATTTTTCCCGCTTAATAGGCAGTGGTTGTGGTGGTGTGTTGGTATCAGGGTTGTCAACGCTGCTGCTCTTCTTCTTGACATTTCTCGTCTCTGATATTAAAACATTGAGAGGCTTTGTAATGGGTTGAAATGTTTCTTCGAGTGAAGTGGACAGCTGAGCTTGGTTCGATTGAAGCAATTTCAATTTTTTCTTGACAGAATCTACAGATTTTAATAATTTTCTTTTTAATTGTTTGTCTCCAAATGGACGATCTGCACCCTCAGACGACATATTTGAAAATGAATTAAAAACAATAATACGACTAACATATATATACACATCACAAATTCACTTATACTATTATAGCATAATCGAAACATTTGCGATATCGACCCTTGTCCGTTTCTTTCTCCTTATCAATAGTTAGAAATGAATGCTTTTCACTCCAACATGTTTCACAAACTTTTTTGAATTGTTCCCACGACATGTCTGTGTTGACATGGTCATTGTAGGCATGACGTAAATTTAGGTCGTCCTGCTTAAACAGTAATATTAAATTGGCATTATCCCTCACCAACTGTTTAGGTATCTTGCTGTAAGTTTGGCAGAGATAAAAGCAGTCCAACTGTCTGTGACGCCCCATGGCGAAGTATTGACGGATCGTGTCCTGGTCCTGTAAGGCGACATCATCGAATATGACCACACTATTTTCACTAGCCTCATTTGGAGGTATGACATCACTCTTATCGTCAAACGTATAAAACGATAAATCATCCACCTTACTGAGTATTTCATTTAGGAAAACATATTTTGGTTGTGCGAGTGATTTGGAATACAGATACACATTGAGAAACTTTAAACCATCCGGTTCTAGCAATAGTGTGAGTAAAACGTTTGTTTTACCACATCCCGACGGTCCGCTTATGAGACAGCGAATGCTATTAGGCAACAAAGCACCATGCTTACTCTTCTGTTTCGACTGCATACCGCTCACGTTGTGGAAATCCCATGAGCGTATTTTAAGAGACGTGTTTTGTTTTCTAAGTTTCATTCTGTTCTGATCTACGTTGAGGTTCAGACGTTTGTTTTATACCTATTTTTTAATCAATCAATTTCTACACACAGCAACAGCATGAATCCATTGTCAATGATGGAAGGAGATGAACTCTGCGAGAATATCACATTGGAGGATTTAAAGCATATGAATAAAAGAATTCTTTTAAAATTTCTCAAGTATAAAATTCGTTACTGGGAAAAGATACTACCTAAACATTTGAGAGATGATCCCGATGTACAACAATATTTTTATTGTAAAGAACATGTGAAAAACTGGGAGCGAGACTCAGCGCTTGATTTGCCAGGATTCATACGCATGCATTGTCCAGAGTGTACTACTACTACTACTACTAGCACCAATTCAGAATACATTGATCCTTCTAAAATTAAAAAAATAAATAAAAGCAACCGAAAGGTAACATTCTGCACATCTGCGGAGGAGAAGGAGGAGGAGGAGGAGGAGGAGCATGGTATGAAGAAACCACATGGGAGTGTTTTTAAAGGTGGTCATGCGTTGGACGAGGGCGATGAAGAGGTATCATCGTCGGCGTCAGAGACGACAACGACGACGACGACGACGACGATGGAAGGGGAGGAGGAGGAGGACGATGAAAACGATGACGTGTGCGATTGTCCTTACAATTGCTGGATGGGTAGTTTCCGCTGCCATGTGGATAAACATTAAAGTTCCTTCGTAAAGAGAAGAAGAAGAATATATATAGGTACTTAAGTAGACGCAACACCCTCGCAGAGTCAGTATGCCGAGAAAAGTCAAGAAAGTAAGCGGTCGTGGATTGCTAAACAACTTAATAAATAAACTACCATTTGAACTTCACCTCCCAGGCTACAATTACTGCGGGCCTGGTACTAAATTAGACAAGCGATTAGCTCGCGGCGATAAAGGCGTCAACGGACTGGACGAAGCTTGTAAACAGCACGACATCGCATACAGACAAAACCGCTCCTTAGAAGAACGTCATAAGGCCGACTTGATTTTAGCAGACGCTGCTGCGAGACGCGTGCGTGAAACGCAAAATTTCCCAGAGCGTTTGGCCGCATTTGGTGTTAATAAAATCATGAATTACAAGGTGAAGCGCGGTATGGGTGTACTACCCCTTTCGAGGGTTATCAAAAACAGTCGCGATGTTGTGAAAAAACGAATAAAGGGAGGAGGAGGAGGAGGTGGTGGGAGGAAGCAGCAGCAGCGACGCACCGCCACCACACCGCCTTCTTCCAAGACTCTGCTCAACGCAGCAGTGCAAGCCGCGAGAAAGTATGTCAAGGGTAAAACAATTAAAACACCTCGTGTGATCCCCATACCTAAAAGAGGGGGATTTCTACCGCTGATACCTTTGTTGGGGGCTTTGGCGGCGACTGGCACACTAGCAGGGGGTGTGACGACGGCAGCGAAAAATATTTACGAAATGGTGAAGAGGAATCAAAGCGCCACTGTTGGAAAAGGTCTATATTTGAGACCGTACAGAACCGGCATGGGACTCTATATGACACCTTATCAAAAAAAAAAAACTAAATTTACCAAAGCGCCCTCTGACGGATATTGACATAATGAAGTGTGTGAAAAAAATGAAAATACCCCATTTTAGAGGTATCTTCATGAGAGACACCTTACCAATGACTACTGGGCCACGAATCAATGAAACAGGCGTTTTAAATTTGGACACCGACGAAGGCACTCACTGGACTGCGTACGTGAAGAAGGGCAACGAATGCGTCTACTTTGACAGTTATGGTGATTTGAGACCTCCAATAGAGTTTGTGCGATACATGAACAGCAGCGGTGGCGGCGGCAACCGTTACAGCCCCGTTTACGACCCCGTTAACGGCCCCGTTAACGGTCCCGTTTACGGCCCCCGTTCACGTTCACGGCCACCGTTAACGGCAGCCGTTGACGTTGACGTTGCTGCCGGTGGTGGTGGTGGTGTCGTCAGTGAGTTGGCACGCAACGCTTTTTTAGTAGCAACAGCAGCAGCAGCACCTCAACAGAAGCCTCCAGTTCATATTTTGTATAATTATACACGCTTTCAAAGGTCCAACGCGCAAAACTGTGGACATTTGTGTTTGAATTTTTTAATCGATACTGCTAAATTAATGTACCATTAAATGATTAATTATGATGAAGTATGTGTTTGTTATTTTTGTAAGTTTACCATCCATCTCTCTCTCTCTCTCTCTACCACTGCTATAAATACCTCATTTCTACATGTCTCACAATCATATAGGTTTTAACTGTGGACGGTGCAATGTCATCATCATCATCATCCGCTTCATCGCAGTTCTCTTCGTTCACAATCAGTTTGGACGGTCACAAGTCAGAGTTGTACGCGGATTATTTACCAGCGCTAGAGCTCGACAAGGACGCGTCGTACGAGTGTGCTTTAATCTATTTTAAAACTTTCAACTCTATACCTAACGTGGACAAGAGCAATAATCTATTTCACTACGGCACAAAGACGATCGCCGTAAAAGAGGGCGCTTACGAGCTGACCGATATTATTAAGTTTTTAAAGAGGAAAATTTTAAAAAACTGCCCCCTAGACCCCGATTGCATTGTGGACATTGAAGCAAACACCAACACGTCCAAGGTTAGCATTACAACACCGACCAATGTTGGGGTGGATTTCACAAAACCGAATAGCATCGCACCACTTTTCGGCTTCTCCAAGCGAATACTCAAATCGGGATCTACGTACGAGTCCGATCGCCCTATAGAGATTCTCATCACTAATTCTATAAGAATAGAGTGCAACATTGTCGAAGGATCATTCACCAACAATAAGCCGTCGCATGTGCTTCACGAATTCTCCCCAAACGTTCCGCCCGGCTTTCAGATTATCGAGTGCCCCACCAATATTATCTACCTACCGCTGAAGCGCTCATTGAGCAACATACAGAGAATCGAAGTGCGCATAGTGAACGAACGCGGCAATTTGGTAAATTTTGCCGGTGAAAACATTTCACTCAGACTTCACATTAGAAAAGTCTAGCAGCAGCAGCAGCTGCAGTAGGCGGCTAACACATATATCTGTGGAAAAATAAAATATGATTGTCTATAAAAGCTTTGGTGTAGGTTTTAATGATATTAGTAGGGTTCAAGTTCCCAACGAGGTAACATTACTACCACCGTCGCTGCCACCTCAACCCACATCAACACTACTACCTCCGTCACCACCACCACCACCACCACAGCCGACTTCTTTTTCCCAAAGGAACGGGAATATAATAAAATTGACTAAATCTAACGCTCAATTTTTACAACAATTGGGCTATAAAATATGTCCGAAGCGAGTGCAATGTTAAACATTGGCGAGAGGGTCATTGTGGATGACACTATTGAATCTATAGAGGTTCATCCATACCTCCCGTACAATAATTCGTTCGAAACCAATGACGAGGTGAGAATTGCCATCAATAGACAGGATATTATTGTATACCCACATGAAAGCTACTTGCTGATTGAGGGCAAATTCGAAAAAGACATGCAAATCATCAACAATGCAATGGCGTTTTTATTTCAAGATGTGCGTTACGAGTTGAACGGTGTGGAAATTGATAGAACTAAAAACTGCGGTATCACTACTACAATGAAGGGTCTAGTTTCGTACGGGACAGACATGGAACATTCTTTGGAAAGCTCTTCTTGGAACATTGGCAAGCATAAAGTGATTGTGGATAAAAAGAACGACTTCAGCTACACCGTACCCCTGTCTCACCTATTGGGATTTGCTGAGGATTATAAAAAGGTTATTGTCAACGCTAAGCACGAATTGATATTGAACAGGGCAAGCACCAATGAACACTGCGCAACTGTAGCGGCGGACTCTACACCGATTGACGTCACGATTACGCGCATAGTTTGGCGTATGCCGGTTGTGAAGGTATCGGATAGAGAGAAATTGCGCTTAATGCAATATGTTGAAAACGACATACCCATACCCATAGCTTTTCGCACCTGGGAACTGTATGAGTACCCCTCACTACCCGCCGGCGTCGATGAACATGTGTGGTCGATTAAGACGAGCACCATGCTAGAGAAGCCGCGCTATGTCATTATAGGCTTGCAGCAAGAACGTAAGACCGACAAAAAGAAGGCATCGTGTAAATTCGACCATGTCAATCTGCAAAATTGTAGTGTATATCTAAACTCGCAATGCTATCCGTATGACTCATTCAACACAGACTTTTCCAAGGATTTTATGGCTCTGCAATACAATGCGTATGCTAATTTCCAACGCTCGTATTATGGAAAACCAGTACCTACGCCATTGATGAGTATAAATGATTACAAGGTTCATGGAGCTCTCGTTGTCATAGATACGTCACGACAGCCTGACACCTTCAACTCTGGCATTGTGGACATACGTGTGGTAATGAAATTTACAAAAGATACCCCCACCAACGTGGCAGCCTACTGTCTCATCCTCCACGACTCCATGTTTGAGTATAGCCCTCTCACTGGAAAAGTGAGAAAGAACAATTAAACAGTCAGTCAGTCAGTTTCCTGGTGGATTTTGACAAGAACACTCGTCGTCGTCGTCGTCTCAGTTTGAGAAACCATAAAAATGGATTATCAGCATCACTATCACTATTATTATCCTTCATACGTGAGCTCCATTGTTGCAAACAGCTGTCAATTGGCCAAGAGTGTGTATAACATTCATCGGATTGGAGGAGGAGGAGGAGGAGGAGGCGGCGTGAGTGAACACCAATACCTGCAGCAGCAGCATTCGCCTACACCACCGCAACCACTCTCAACAAGACCATTCTCTAATGTGTGCGTATATCTTAAACTGGAGCTTTTTGGAACACAGGTCGAATTTAAACCGTTTGTCACATTCGATGACCGGGTGACAATAAGTGAAAACGAATGGTTTGACTTCATTGCTGACATGAATAAAATTGAAGCGATAAGAAACTTTCTCATAAACCCTTCCACTTCAACCGCTGAATATATACGCTCCACCAATAAGTGTTTACACGCTGTTGATACGTCATCCTTCACCTCCTCTACCACCACCACCGAAGCAACAGCCGAAACCGAGACAACCGCCGATGCCGCCGCCGCCGCCGCCCCCTCACCGGGGCCTCAATTGATACTACACGATTATGAACAACATACACTGTTGATTGGACGCGCCGACTGGTGGAATATTGAAAAAATTATAGCATGTGTGACTGCGCAAATCAGACAATTGAACAAGAGCAAAACCATATACGAGAATCGTTTTAATTTTTTCAAGAGGCATTTGAAAATGAAAAAACCAGATACTGTGACGCAAGCCTTTCTTTTCATGGACACTCTGTGCGATCCTAACTCTGTGGTGGATTGTGAACTCAAGTGCCTCGCTGCTGATATTCTATTTAATGCGTCATTGTTTTTTTAAATTATACCTATCTCACAATAAAACTCTTGAACTGTATATTTTTTTCTTTTATTGTAATTTCCCACAACCCACACAGTTACTAGCATTAGCATTTAAATTAGTTTTAAAATCAAACCACTTTATTTTATAGGCTCGATCGTACATGAGATAACAATTTAATTATCCTCGGTTTGTATCCGGATTTCACCACTCCTATTTTTTAAAATATGTAATTATGAGTAATAAAACACGTTCTACAAACCGCTTTGTTATTATACACGCCCAAAACGCGAATTTCATTTTGCAAAAAATAACCACGATCGATACAGAAATTTGCATAAAATAGAGATAATTTTCTCCCCACTCCCCACCACCGCCGCTGCTGGTAAAACATAGTTCGTAGAACAATGTCGAGATGAATAAAAGGTATACTCTGTCGCAATCGTAGTTCAGTTTACTAGAAAGTCTGTGCTTGTATAGACATCATCATCATCATCATCATCATCATCGGCAACATGCATCACTGCCAGTATTGCAATGAAGATGTTCCTGTGGGTCAGCTTATGCAACATACTGACTTTCCCCGTCATCGGCTGCTGTCAGAACGAGATCCATCTGAAGGTGCTGTATATGTGGTTCAATCTGCGTTCAAGTGTCGAATCATAACATATCGATTTGAAGCAATTAAAGAAAACTCGCTCGACCCCGAGGGCTTTATCGGGTCAACCAGAGACGTTGTGAAGAAACTATTAGAATACGAAATCTCTACATGTAACCAAATCAAGGTTCACGTTGAGGTAATGGGGGACTACATGAAATGTCTCGTTAGCGAGAAAGGCGATGAGATAATACGCGACACGAAATCCTTCACCATGAAAACTACAACATTGGACTGCGCGATGGACTTCGAAGCCTTTTTTCACACGGTGCTCACAACCATTACGGCTAAGATGGAAGAATTTCAGGAACGAGACAGTGGGTGGGCCTTGGAGAAAATTAAGTATTTGGACTTAAACATCAACCACTATTCCCCACTGCGAAGTGCGAAACATATAAGTCTACCCGACTGGGTTACCGTCAAAAAGGCTTGTGTCAATGTACAAAATAATGACGACTCGTGCTTTATGTGGGCGGTACTTGCAGCGTTATATCCCCAGGATAAGAATGCTTTTCGCGTTTCGAAATATTTGAAATACAAGGATTGTTTAGATTGGACAGGGGTCACATTCCCCACTCAATTAAAGGACATTAAAACTTTTGAAAATAATAATAACATTCGAATCAACGTATACGGGCTGGACAAAGAGGATAAGCAGCACCTAATTGTCCCCTTACGCATATCACGCAAGGAAAAGAATGCTTCCACCAGGCAAGTCCATTTACTTTTTCATGAAAATCTTAAAACCTGCCACTTTTCAACCATAAACAGTATGTCGCGACTGCTAAATATGTGTTCGAAAACGGGTGGGAAAACGTCGAAAATGTTTTATTGCGATGGTTGTCTGCAAAAGTTTCGCTCCGAAGAAAAATTAAATCTACACGAAAAAATGGGGTGTGGAGAAAAATTGCCAATACTACCTGACGAAAACAATAAGATAATCGAGTTTGACGAATACCATCGCAAGTACAAGGTGCCTTTTGTAATTTATGCAGATTTTGAGTCGATCCTTTCACCAGTATCCAGGAAACAGAATGAGTCTAAAAATACATTCAATGTCGCGCGACACATACCGTGCAGTTTTGCATTGTACATCCATTGCGACTATGACGAAAGTTTGTGTAAATTTGTCTCATATAGAGGGGAAGATTGTGTAGAAGTGTTTGCGGAAACACTCTATAAAAACGCCGCCATCATATATAACATTCTCACAGCTCCCCCAATTAGTATGGACTTGAACACTATGTGCGAACGAGACAAAAATTCCACCGAGTGTCACATTTGTGAAAAGCCTTTGGACATTGACAGCAGCGTCGTCATTGATCACTGCCACCTAACAGGCCGAATACGTGGAAAAGCGCACAATAAGTGTAATCTCAAATATGTGATACCCAAATTTCTACCAGTAATTTTTCACAACCTGAGCGGGTATGACAGTCACTTGTTTATCACCGAGCTGGCCAAAGAAGATGGTGAAATTGGTTGCATACCCCACACAAAGGAGAAGTACATATCCTTTTATAAAAAGATTAGAAAAAAATTCCAATTGCGCTTCATAGATTCTTACAAATTTCTGGGTAGCAGCCTAGATAAACTTGTGAAAAATCTAACTCGAGAACAGTTCAAAATTCTACCCAAACACCTCCCAACGTATACGCAGGATATTGATGCGGACACCGCTTTCGACTTGTTGTCCCGTAAAGGAGTGTTCCCATATGAATATCTAGACAGCTGGGCAAAGTTGGATGAAGAAACCTTGCCGACAAGGAAGGAATTCTACAGCAAACTGACTGATTCTCATATCGAAAAGGTAGATTACCATCACGCACTCAATGTTTGGGAGAAGTTTAAAATAAAAACCTTGGGAGAGTACAGTGACTTATATCTGAAAACGGACGTGCTCCTGTTGGCTGAGGTGTTTGAAAATTTTCGACTGGTGTGTCTCGAAGCCTACAAACTGGACCCCTGCCACTTTTACACAGCCCCCGGTCTCTCGTGGAGCGCCATGCTACGCTACACGGGTATTAAACTAGAACTCATGACGGATTATGAAATGATCCAATTCATAAAGGCCGGCATTAGGGGCGGCGTCAGTCAGGTGTCGAAGCGTCATTCTTTAGCCAATAATAAATACATGAAGAAATATGATTCTAAGAAGGAGGATAAATTTATTACATATTTAGACGTTAACAATCTATATGGTTGGGCGATGACTCAATACCTACCAATTAGTAATTTCAAGTGGTTATCTGAAGACAAAATTGAAGCATTTGACGTGGGCATGATCCAACCCGACTCGCTCGTGGGCTACATATTGGAGGTGGATTTATCATACCCCAAGGAGCTTCACGACTCACATCACGACTATCCTTTTTGCGCTGAAACCAAATGCCCTCCTGGATCCGAGACGAGAAAACTACTCTTAACCCTGGATGATAAGGTCAATTATGTAATTCATGGACTTAATTTAAAACAGGCGATATCGAAAGGACTTGTTTTAAAAAAAATTCATAGGATACTTTCCTTTCGTCAGGAGCAATGGCTAAAACCATACGTTGAACTAAACTCTAAAAAAAGAGCACAAGCGACTAGCACATTCGAAAAGGATTTGTACAAGCTGTTTGTAAACAGCATTTTTGGAAAGAGTATCGAAAACATCGAAAAGAGATTAAATGTTAAATTCTGCAAGACTTGGAAAGATGTTGAATCTTTTAGTAAACCACATTTTGGGTTGGAGAGATACATAGCAAAACCTCATTTCCACAGCTGTACAATTTTTACTGATGATTTGGTCGCAGTACAGTTGAACAGCTCTAAAATTAAATATAATAAACCAACTTATGCTGGCTTTGCAATATTAGAACTATCAAAAACTCTAATGTACGAGTTTCACTACGACTATATGATGCAAAAATACGACAGTGACAAGTGTAAATTATTATATACAGACACTGATTCTTTCATCTACGAAATTGACACTAATGATTTTTATGAAGACATTCAACCCGATGTAAGCACGAGATTCGACACCTCCGATCTTGCAGATAATAATATTTATAATCTACCTAGAGTAAATAAAAAAGTGGTGGGAGTAATGAAAGACGAAGTAAAGGGGAGAATCATAACGGAGTTCGTAGGACTTAGATCGAAAATGTATGCGTACTCATTAGAGTCGTATAGCGATGATGATGATGATAATGATGATGATGATGATGATGATGATGACGAAGTGCCTGCGAAGAAAAAAAGATGAAGTGCAGTGTGTGAAGAAGAGCAAAGGTGTGACCGCTGCAGTGGTCGCAAGGATACATTTTTCCGAGTACAGAAACTGTTTAAATTTAGACAGCGAACTGTACGACGAAATGTATAACATCGTGAGCTCACGCCACAAACTTTTCACCAGGGTAGTTAAGAAAAAAACGCTTAGCGGCTTAGACAACAAGCGATACATCACACCGGATCATGTCGAGACCCTACCCTGGGGACACTTTAGTATAAACAATAGCAATGCGTAATGTATTTTTTAAGAAATAAAATACAATTTAAGCATATACACAATTTTATTTCATTTCCATTCCTCCCCACTCACATAAACAAAAACATAATTATATATTCACGTCGTTCTCAAGAGAAAGGTACCACATTGACGTCACATTGACGCTCTAAGAGGTATTTCGTATAGAGATACTAACAAATTTCATCCTTATAGTAACCATCAATGTAGTACCTTGCTCTTGGAAACGAGTAAAAAAATTCAAATCAACCATATGGTAACATAATTAAAATATACGACATAAATCATCACTCAATTGCTATGATTTATGCAAATTACAATCAGATGAATCTTAAACTTATGACATTTAAACTAGGGCGTGGTATGGTAAGACCTCTCAACCCACGCGAAGAAACTAAACCAAGAAAGGTTAGAACTGTGTTTGGATAGCTTTGTTTACTGCAAAACACAGTCAAGCTAAAGCTAAAGTAATAGGTATAATGTCTTGGGTTTTATTTAAACTAAAACTATAACTGTTCAAGATATTGTTATGTACTGGACGGAAAAACCTGGGTTTCGGTTGCTCATTCCTTCATTCTTTATGTTACCTATAAGTAAGAAGTGTTACCTGTAAGTATAAGTTATTCGTAAAAAAATCCTTCCTTCAAGTTATTCGTGAACAGAAGCACAGATTAATAATAAGTTGCTGACGTAAGTGTGTGTTAAACAGAATACTTCTTCTTCATAAAATGTCTTTTAAACTATTTCAGCAATATGCATATTTTCTACACTTAGGCACATAAGGCTATAAAGGTGTGTAGCATATTTTGTTAAGTACTTCATCTGAGTCGGTATTTAATATTTGGACAGAACCATGTACAATAAACGAACTGATTAACAGAAAATGGCTCTGTCAGCTGTCATTCTATAGTTCCGCTTATCCATTCATACTTTAACGAACTAGGAGCACGACTTTCAAAAGCCAGTACATAAATACCTTGTATACTAGCGTATCTGTGTCATAGTATTCAATAAACACTAAACATTTATGTTATCTTCTTATAATACGTACCTAACTAAATCTCCCGCTGCACTTGTGTGCTTATTAGCATATAAAGATCGTTGAGAGGCAATTTCTCTTTACGATAGAGTTAATTCCGATCCGATCCCAGATATATCCCTGATATTCAGTAAATAAAAAAATAAATAATACTCGAACACGTAGGTCCTTCGTTCGACCGTGTTCCAGTAGATATCACTTTCAATCTTAACTCATTGTCAATAAATGTGATAAAAGGGTGTCATCTATTGGATTTTAACGTGTCGATCACTGGTACTGTTACCTTAATAGGGATTGCGAAACTTGTTTAAAACAGCGGGTATTTGCAGTATTGTCTTGAGAAAAATGGCAGTGTTGTACCTGTCTAGTTTTTACCACTTTTACTAGATCCTTACAATCACTATCTAAATTCCGATCTCGTTCCTTCTTCGATCATTAGTGTGTACTATGGTCATTGGTGTGTATAAGGGTGTTCTTGACTTAATTTTACGATTTGCTTTACGCCTTTTTTATAAGGCAAGGTTTCCATTAGTTTCGTTTTGATCGGCTCTATCATATGAGAGACCAGGATATTTAGTACAAATGTGATTTCTTAACTTTATATACTTAGACTACTAACTGGCAAAAATTATTATAAATTTATGAATGGTTCAAAGAGCAATAACCCTAAGAAGATTCCCTACAAGTAAACGGACTTCCACTTGCTATTAAAACTACTAAGAGTACTATAATAAATCAATAAATCAATATAAATCAATATTATAGGACATTCTTACACAGATTGACTGAGTCCCACGGTAAGCTCAAGAAGGCTTGTGTTGTGGGTACTCAGACAACGATATACATAATATACAAATACTTATAAAAATATAAAACATCCATGACTCAGGAACAAATATCTGTGCTCATCACACAAATAAATGCCCTTACCGGGATTCGAACCCGGGACCGCGGCGTAGCAGGCAGGGTCACTACGCGCTAAGCCAGACCGGTCGGCAAACTATAAAACTTAGCAACTATCTATGATGACTGTGATGGCTACATTATATTTCCATAATTATTGCTAATAATTTCTAACCAGGAAAACTTTTGCACGGGTTGTAAATGTAACTTAGATAGGTAAAAGGCACACCTAAACATATTTTAGTACACATTATATAACTATTAGGCCCACTTGCACCAATCACTTAACTCAGGGTTAGTGAGCTGTCATCTGTCAAATTCCATAAAAAATGGTGGTTAACCCTCCATTTTCGTTGGTGCAAGTGGCCCTTATAAAACTAAAAAGTAATTCGAGGAGAATTCGTTGCGCATCTGTGGTGGCTACATTGACGTAGCGCTCTCGCTTCGCTCGCAGCTCTCCAAATGTAATAGCGTCCTTAAACGGATAGAAATTAAAAAATAACACCATTCACGTCTTCACATAAACACTACAAAAGCTGCTTCTTTCATAATAACACATTATTATAATAATGTTACCTTCCGTAAGGTCAGTCCGCATTATGAGGAAACTGCGAGGTAAGCATTTAATTGGTATAAAAACATAATTACTTAGTACCTGGCAGGTGCAAGGCTCTCTAGTTTAACTCAGAGTTACTGAACTAGAAACTGACCGCCATGGTTCATTTGTTTTCTTGAGAACTAGACATTTAAAAACCTTCAGTGCCCTTCGCCTTTAATGCAGAGACTACTCACGACAATTCTAATGGCGTCAACGATTGCACGCTGAGCTATAGGGTCAGAAGTCAGCACTTTTCAACGAGGGGTACGAATGCCCAGATTCATTTCTGGTTTTTTCTAAATGCATTCGAGTAAAAAGCATGTAAAGATATTAAGTTACGAAGACGTCAGCAGAAAGTAACGCTTTGACACCGCTAAATCAGCTGTGGTACAACATAGGCTCTGTTTTTTAAGAGTACCAATTTTTTTGCGATGTGGCTAGTTCTGAACTACCAATACATAAATACAAGCCAATAAATAAAATAATAAATAAATAAATATTATTGGACTTTAACACACACACAGATTTACTAAGTCCCACGGTCCAATAAATCAGTTACTTTGACATATATTGTATCTAATCGAATTTAACATCAGGCAGGCTAGTATGATCGCGCCATAAATGATAAAACATCTGGCCGTCCCTATCGCACTTACAAATAGTGCGATAGGGACGGCCAGATTTTTTATCATTTATCGCGCGACCATACTTGTCTGCCTGATCTCAGTAAGTATTCAAGTGAAATTAATGAAGAAATTATTCTGTCCATAAGGTTAATAGTCTAGCTGAACTGTTAAATTTAGCATAAAATTGCATAGACAAAGTGTGTAATTTCACACGATAGGAAATATGCCTAATGACCAATAAAATTATAGGTTAAGTAAATGCATACACAATAGACTAAAGTTAATGCACGAACACACTGTCATGGATAAATTTATTATCATGAGTCATAGTAAACACTATCGATTTATCCAAAACGGTTTAACTGACCTACCTCTATATCACAATTTTTTTCCAAAGATTTAATTCACTGGGCCCGTAAAATATACCTAAATATACATATTACTTAGGCACCTAAAATGGAAATAAAAAGGACCGATCAAACTTTGCATAGTGACTTTTGAGGTCATAATGAAGAAGTTTTACTATGGGACCACAATACTGAAATCGCGAAAAAAATTTGGCTGTTTCATAAATTTCGACTGTCATGATGACGCACTTTTCTATGGAACAGCCAATTTCAGCATTGGTCTTATAATAAAAGTTGTTTATTATGAGCAAAAACTAAGTTAATGACCAATCGGGCAAAACATGGGGTCACGGTAGATGGGCAGGATATACAGTATGTTGATGAGTACATTTACTTGGGCCAGATAGCTTCCTTCGAAAACAGGCAAATCATAGAAGTCAATAGACGTATTGATAACGCCTGGAAGAGCTTCTGGTCCATGAAGGCGCTAATGAAGGATAACCTTCCTCTGTGTCTCAAGCGCAAACTCATCGACATGTGTATCCTGCCTATCCTAACCTATGGCGCTCAAACGTGGTCACTAACAGAAGCTCTAAAGTCCAAACTCAAGGTTTGCCAGCGAGCGATGGAGCGCAGTATACTGGGTGTTCGCAGAACTGATCGAATCAGAAACACGGAACTGCGCTCCAGAACTCGAGTTGCAGATGTAGGTGTCAAGACCGCTACGCTTAAGTGGAACTGGGCTGGACATGTCTGCCGCATGCACCCTGAACGGTGGGCCAAAATGGTTACCGAGTGGGACCCACGGAACACCGTGGAGGGTGCAGGCCGGGTTCAGGCAGACCGAAAAAGAGATGGCGGGACGACTTGAACGCATTTTATCCAAGCTGGCAAAATTACGCACATGACAGGGTTGAGTGGAAGAAGCGAGGGGAGGCCTTTGCCCAGCAGTGGGACACTACAGTAGGCTAATAAAAAAAATAAAAAATTATGATGATACCTCAAAAGTCACAATGCAAAGTTAGAACGGTCCTTTTTATTTAACCCTGTATATTGTATATTTTAAGGCTGCTTTCAAGAAAAACGTCAAAATAATGTAAAATTGATAGTTTTAGTCGGTGAAATACTACACTTTCCATTATCTAACAGATATATGTAATTCAAGTTTCAATTAGAGAATCTTATTATGTTGATTATAAGACTGGATTTTTGAAAACTGACTCACTAAATTAATTATGAATTTTTATCTGATGCACGTTTAGGAAAACCCGCGTATACCGCTGAATTAGTCGATCTTTTTTGTAAAATTTGGATAATTTTGAATACTGAAAAACAAGTCTTCACCATCACAATTATTACCACTTCTTAACATTTTCTCATATTTTGTTAGACCAAGTAGAAAAAGTCCTATTATATGTTATATACTTGTAAACTACTCAAAGAGCCCTTTAATTTGATATGACACACGGTATGATTAAGCGCTCGGTTGCGATTTCACTATTTTTCACATGAAAGCCCTCTTAACATTGCAATTCCTGCAAGGTATAGTCAGCCAAAAAAGTGGCTTACCAGTGGTTTTACAATAGAGTCGAAAAGTGGTAAATCACTTTCTTGGCTGACTGTACATGTGACCCACTTCTCGGTTTCCGGCGAAGCTGTAGCATACTTACGTAATATTGAAACTGGATGAGAATATGATATGGAGCCGGTCTAATAACGTAGACTGGAGGTGGTCATGGGTCATCAATTTGTGAAAAAAATATAAAGACTATTGGGATTCTTAGACTTCTCGATAAGTATCAGTAGACTGTTTAAAGAAAATCACAGGAAACTTAGAAATATTAGCTAGGTTGATGTCCTCAGCTAAGCTCTTTTATTATCTTTTTTACTACTTTTTTATATTTTCGTATGGTGTGGTCGGGTCGCTAACTATGTACAGTGTACCTATATATAGCAAGCAAGTAACATTTATTACTTATAAAAACTTTATTGTAAAATGAAGTTATTATTTCAAAGAGAGTAATAACTTGCACCAGTAAAGGCACGAAACGCGTAGGTTACGGCAATAAATGCATTTTGCCCACACGGTCACTTCGCATTCGCACCAAGTCGGGCGAAATGACCCACCCGCAATTTTATGGCCACAGTAAATAAGATAAGTATATGATAAAACATCTCAGGGAGGGAAGTATTGCTTATTGAATACTTTTTAGCTTCAGTTAAAACATAATCTACATACATCTAAAAGCAGCAATTTGCAAAGGACTGAATAGTAAATACATGGTTTCTTAGTCAGTCACTTCTGGCTGACATAAGCTCAGAGGCGAGGAACAGATGGATCGACCTTAGTCTTCAAGAGAATGTCATAATGTCACGATCCTCAGCATTGAGGGAGCGACTGAAGAAGATGAAGCTCAGAATTAGGATGAAATAATATAGTATATGACGTTAAAATAGTCAGACATGGTCTCATCATAAGTAGCTGAATCTTTTATCGTTTCTATTATACTAATACGGCGGAGTGTTTTTGTATTCCGTTCCTCTCTGTCGGTCGTCATCTTGACGATCACATAGTTTCTCGATATCTCCTCTCACACAATCACACTTTTTTTTTGTTTTCCTTTCATACATAAATCCAAATTCATTTCTAATTCTATATTTTGCTCCACACAACTATTATTGGCCGCATCTCAGCTTTTCAGTCTAATTGTCAGTAAATGAACTTTTGTTTAGGTATTTTTTTTTATTAGCCTCTTTTAGTGTCCCACTGCTGGGCAAAGGCCTCCCCTCGTTTTTTCGACTCGAACCTGTTGTCAGCTTTTTCCCACCATTTTGGGTAGAATGCGTCCAGGTCGTCCCGCCATCTCCTTTTTGATCTGCCCATGCAAACCCCGGCCTGCATCGGCTATGGTATTCCGCGGGTCCCAGTCTGTCACCATTTTGTCCCACCTTTCCGGGCATAATAATAAAAAACCCAATATATTTCAAGACGTCAGATCCTTTAAGTATTACGCCATAGCTCGACACACCAGGGACATAATTTGTTACACGTAATGGAGGACGATTTATGCATTTCGTTATGCAACCCCGGTTATGCACCGCAAGTTATGCATTCGGTGAATTAAGGTGTCATTTTTCATCTTAATTGGGCGATTATTGCTTGGGTTAATATGGATAAATGGTTCGGAAACTAACCAAGTTAATTAGTTAAAAATTGAGATCAAAAATATTCACAATTTATACTGGGAAGTAAAAAGGACCGTCCAAACTTTGCACAGTGACATAATGAACAACCTTTATTATGGGACCAATGAAATATCTAAAAAAAATTGGCCATTCCATAGACATGAGCTGCGTCATGACAGTCGAAATGTATGGAACAGCCAATTTTTTTTTTGCGATTTCAGCATTGATCCCGTAATAAAAGTTGTTCATTATGACCCCAAAAGTCACTATGCAAAGTTTGAACGGTCCTTTTTATTTCACTGTGTATTACAGTGGCGAGCTTTGGGCGATGGGTGAGTCACCCTGATAGATCATATCGAAAAAGATTTAACCTAATTGTATGCAACACTTCGACCAACGAGTCGTGACATTATTGTCAAGTGAAAATAGGGCATTAGTCATAGGTATGTACGTATTACTTATGTATCTGGATGAACCAAATGTTGGTTGTTGTAATCATCGCACAAGCATTGACTTCTTACTAAATATGTTTGCTAGGTATTAATACTCCTGTCTGTCTTCTTAATCGGGATACATACAACCAGGAACTACTCTGGTGAGATGGCTCAAATTTATTCCTAAAAGTAGCTGTATTCTTCTTCACGCGTTTGTGTGTACCCTTAACACGCCAGTCAGTCAATAGCAGCGGATGAAACAACACACCAAAACTATTTGACATCCTATAACTTTTTCATCTAAATATAAATAAATCTGCACAGGTCACGGTCAGAAGTATCATAGCCGAGGCACAAATGTCTTGATAAGCGGTTACAGAATTCCTTACCTTCTGAAGCTTTGTTTGATATGACCATACATCGGGGTTTTGGGAGCGGGAATGAATTCGTGTATTTGTAACTCTGTTTATAGTCATTTGAATTACTGAAATAAATAAATAAATAAATATTATAGGACATTCTTACACAGATTGACTGAGGCCCACGGTAAGCTCAAGAAGGCTTGTGTTGTGGGTACTCAGACAACGATATATATAATATATAAATACTTATATACGTAGAAAACATCCATGACTCAGGAACAAATATCTGTGCTCATCACACAAATAAATGCCCTTACCGGGATATATATTTAACTGTGTAACTGGCTCCAAATGTACCTAGAAATGTTAAAGTAATGTTTATCTTTTATCGTTTTATTCGTTTTATGACTGTACTTCCCAAATCAACTGCATACAATATATGTATACCGTTACCGTAATGTACCTTCACATGCATATACACAATATACATACATGATGCAATGAAACCTCGTACACCTGACTAATTTATTATACATATTAAACAAGCATGACAATACTTCGAGCATTCAGATCTCGGCCAAGTGGGCGCGCCCACTTGAAATACTATTCTTTTTTTTTATTTCCCTTCGGGGTGTACTAGAGGAGGGGAAGAAAACTGCTCAGAGTAGTAACATACAAAATTTATTTAACTCTGCACCAAATGGGCTTGCTTATTGACAACTACTTATGGCTTAGGGCCTTTTAGCTTATAACTTATCTAATTACGGGAACACAAGGTGATATTTGGTCGATTGCGCTATAGTACGGAGATGTTACAGAACTACTAGGCCGGAGAAGAGAGCGGCAACAACGTTATAAGGCTTAGCTGGTTTGAAGCGGCGAGGCGATGGTCTTCCCTCTCAGCTGGCCGGAGCTTCCAGTCACTCCGCACCTGCCAGTCGGAACCACGAGGAGCCGCGGCGCTGGGTCTGGCCCTCCAACGGCCACGCCTCTACCAAACACCTCCTGAAATATTCCGGACACGGAATTAATTCTAGCCGAACTTCATCAGAGTTCCTGGTTCGCCCTGCGCGGAGCAAGCACGGCGCACTTCAATAAGTACGATCTCCGATACTTGATTTTTCCTCTAAGGTTACCAGGGCGTATCAGTTCAACGTTACGAGAGAGGAACGTGGCACCGCATGGCGCGCCATGCGCCGAAGTTCACGACTATGACAATTATAACAGCGAATGCTTACCTGTCGGAGGAAAATTGTCCTGCGGGGGTTTACGGTGAGCAAATGTCAACTCCAAGGGGACAGAGACGCGCCCGGCGCCCGCGGAAGCCGGTTAGTCACGGCCCGCTTTTCTGCCGAACAAGGGCAGCTGGAAGAAACAATTCACGTTAAAGATCGATGACACCGATTCGCATTTCGCGATTTTCCTTTACTAACAGCCGTAAGCAAACTTACCAAGGGAATAAAATCGTCCAAAACACTCAAAGGCGGCCTGTCGGCCTATTCTTGGGAGAAAATCTGTCTTCAAAATGGCGTTGGTCCATCTTTTTTCTCGCTTCCTCTTCGGTGTTGCCAGGGTCCCAATCCGGGTACTTCCTCGGAACACTCGACGTCGTTTCGTGTTACGGGAATTAATTTAAAGCGCAATGAAATTCGCTGGACAAGCGGAAAATAATATTTATTAGAATAGAGGGAATGTTCAGAGACAACAATCCCTCGTTTGACAAGGAACATAATATTTATTTTAATATCACACGGTCCCCGTCTCGACATAAGTCGAGAAATGTGGACAGAAGGTGCTGGCAACACGACGGGAATAGCTGTCAGTTCAGTGATTCATTGACATTTGACAAGTGTATTTTCCTACCAACAAATAGCTGTGTTTTCCATTACACACTGGAGAAATGCATAAAGACACAAACAATCACTGCATACCTATTTATATCTGCTTAAAAAATACACATACAACATACCATATAATACAATCACACTTGTATCCCATAAAGGGGCAGGCAGAGCACATGGAACCACTCAAGATTTAGTGCCACTCTTGGCAAATAAGAGGATGAAAGAAAATGAAATTGTGTTGTGACATTACAGTGACAGGTGCAAGGTCCAGCCTCTCGCCTACGCCACAATTTAACCCATTTCCACAGAATACATATTAGTGCCATTTCCCTCAGTCGACTTCTACGACACCCACGAGAAGAAAGGGGTGGTGACATTTTTAAGCCGTCAGCACCCGGAAGATAAACGTGCTTATAAATTATAAGTAACATATTGCATTGTTAAATTATGATCCGACTTGGAAAACATAAGGCGGATTTGTCTCGGAATTAATTGGATGACATAAAATACTTTAATACTCTGTACTTTCTCTGTAAGCCATTTAGAATCTTAAGGAACACTGAAGCAATCTAAGAAGGAAATATATATTAGTAGGTATATAATAATTGTTGTAATCTGTAATTCCTTACTATGAATAAATGTAGCATTTTCTGATTTGCCACCGTTTCTCTAAAAGTAAGTAGGTAAGTTACTATAAATAAGGTAGGCAAATGATAGAGAGATTAGTTGAAACATACGATTAAACCAATTGGGTAAAAGGCACTGCTTATTTATAGAGATCCTTAGCTCATTCAATTAGAGGACATTTTTTTAGCTTATCAAAAAAAAATACGATGACCTTAGTAAATGAAAACATCTCTAAACCTATAATAAACTTGTTAACTATCTTTACAACTTCAGTAGTCACACAGAACGCTGACAGGACATTATAATCACAGGTCAACCGCCTCAGCACATACTTAACTAATTACGTACTATTAATAATGCCGTCGTGTCCTTATACAGAGCTTGGATATGGTCGCATAATGCACGGCCAAGACAGGTAGGCTCGGTGGCTATTAATCCGTTACCAATACACGCCCCTTGACCATGAAGAGTAAACGAGTGGCAATGCCGTTGGCTAATATTAAGAAAATATTATAGTAGGTTTCTTTTAACACAATTATTATTGACATTCAGGTAATAGATATGTCGACAAAGGTTGCATTCTAACATAAGCGAAAATCGCTCTAGTAATTTTTAAACGAAGTGATACATGAATGCAGTAGGTCGCTCTTCTTGGAATATCGTCTGCGTACAAAGTATTATAATGTTAAGGTCACGATAAAAGTATCTGACTAAAGGTATAAAACAAAGGAAAGAAAGAAGAAACAAGTAGCAGCCGCAAATTTTCCAAATTCAAACAGACTAAGAACCTCAGAAGATAACATATGTCCTAACTTTCTATTTTCAGAAGAATATCCCTTTGAACACAAGTAAATGACAAAACGATACTCATTACACACCATCAATATTCCACCGCTAACCAGGCCAACCTATAGGGAGACCATAGACCACGTAGACAATTTTCACTAAAAACTGCATTGACAGTCACCGCGCATGCGACTTTCTACCGGAGAAACGAACACATGTTAATGCTGCCTTTGACGTGTTGACGCGTACGCCTATTAGGCAATACTCACTTGCTTCGTTGTATCAGACAAGTTACTCGCAAATTATTGATGAGACAGTAACTCGCCACGGCGAAGATCGCACGTCTTTTTCTAATGAGGAGGTGCACATTCAAAGGTTGTGACAAATGGCGCCACCTTATTAGTCCATTGCACAGATAATAGTACATTGTGCAACAAGGGGAGGAAGTTGAATATTACTAACGAGAGTAAGTTAAATCGCGACGGCTTGTCGGAGCGATTTAAAGACTCGATTTAGTAATATTCATACTCCCCGAGTTACACACAATGTTTTTCATCACACTCGCAATGTAACAAATATGTAAATAGATGTAAAAAAGTTAAGTACGGTACAAGAAATTTCATTATTCCCTTGGGAGAACGATTTTTCTATAACTCACGCTCCGCCTGCGTGCAATAGCACATTTAAAGTGCGGGTGTGATGAAAAGAATTTCATACATGAAAGCGAGAAGATGATATGTTTTTTCTCTCTCACACATATGAATGACAGTTGAATTCCTAACCACGTGCACAGGCGCCGTCTGGCGGGATAAAATGTCTGTGTGCCTCCTCATTGATGAATGACATAAGGACGGATAGGGTTAGTTTATGTTGCGGCGAGATAATCTTGTGCCAATAATGTGCTAGCACTGCTGATCTAACATACTAACCATTTCTTCTTATACCACGTCGGCGACAAGCAGATAATACGGTCCGCCTGATGGAAATTTTACCGCTGACAAATATTTACATCCCATGGCTAAATCATGTGCGGTTTGCTCGCACATGTTCAATTGTTCATGCATGTATTTGCGTGGGCGAAACGCATGATAACTTGATAAAAATATTCAAATATTATTCTGATGACAGTGTACTTTTGAGATAAGATTAACTTGGTTAGATGACAGAAAGGCCACGGTTACCTACACAGATTTACACCTTAGAGTTCAATACACTGCATTTGAAATTACCTATATACAATAGAAAAAACTTTATTCAGAATGCTATGCATAAATCAAAAATACCATCGAAAAAACTTCTAAATAAAAGCAATTTAGGTTTATATTCAATAAATTAGCATTCCATTGTTTGATGCCGACAATAAATAAGCAGTGAAATTTTACAATCATTGTGTATTTCGTTTTTATTTCGATAAAGGTTGATTTTCTTCAAGTTACTAGATAACTTACGCGAGTTTTACTAATCTGTTTTTCAACATCAGAAACTTCGATTTTTCCTAATTTGCATACTTATTTCTTAGTAATTTGCATAGTTCTTAGGCCTTGTTTGTGTCCCACCAACGCTCTTATTTATCTTGCAAGCATACTCGATCGATCCAAACGTAGCCATCAGCTCTTCCGAGTAAGGAGCGATAAGTACGCTCATTGGCCCATTTTCTTCACGCTGCAAAAACGAAGAGACGACAGTGACCGTAAAACTTCACATACGCTACATATACAAAATACACTCAAGTAGAAATATGTACACTGACATAGTGCCAAAGATATGTATACACGACTTTATTACTTATACTTTAAGGTTGAGGATACATGATTTGAGCACTGTGTCCGCATATTTATTTAACACTTTGACTGTAACATCGAGAATGTAATGGAACTGACCATTCGTAGTTCTTATATCAACGATGTAAGGTTCAGACATGGTGAATTATTTCAGTAGAGTTTTGCTCAGTACATGCACAGCTGGTGCATATGCGATGGAGAAGTAAACGGCACGGGGAAATCAGAATTTTCTTCAGTTTACTCGGTCACAACTTTTTAGATAGGTATTTGTATTACTTATATTACTTATTTATTTTCTTTTAATGCATCCTTTCTATATTGACCCTGGTATCGTAATTCTATTGTTTTTTTTTTAATAAATAGGTAATAGTTATTTATTCATTTGTCTTATTTAACCGGACATGAATACAATTTTATGGTGGTTTTTATGTACAGTGAGCTCCAAAATTATATAGAGAAATTATGAATGAATTGTATGCCAGGGGGTCTACTTTTCTCTGCAGCTGACTGTCCTGATATCCTATTTATTTACCTACCATATTTTTTATTTCTAACACGTTATCAAAGAGTCACATCGAATTATCTCACGTTCGTATCTGAAGCCATCACACGTTGTCACGTATTTATAATATACGTTTTACTTATTACTATGGAATGAGACATATTTGACCGTAACATTGCGTACTTTTACGCTCATGTAACTCGAAAAGTCTCACGCCGCGCGCCGTTGGAAGATCAACCATTTTCATTTTTCCAACGAAACATTGAAAAAGAAACTTTATTTCAGATTTGCCGTCAATTTTGAAACGTGTTTACAAAATGATGTATTACGTAACTGAACGTGTGTACTCCGTATCACAATTACGATGGCAACAGCGATATAAATGCGTTAATCGAAAATCAATTTCGGTTCAATTCCGGAAGGCGACGGACGCCGATGACGATAATAGCTTATGAATGAGTGGAAGGCAATTGCATTGTGATTAACTACAGGTATGACGTTACGTGCAAGCTTAAGGTGTTTTTTAGAGTTCCGTGAGTGTTAATAAGAACCTATTTTAATCCTACACTTTCACGCCTATCTTTCTAGAAAGTGTTGATATGGAGCTCTAAACTTTTGAACAGCTATAGATAGGTATCTCGGATTTTTAACAAGATTCTCTTGTCTACAGGACCAACAAATAAATTGTTACTTGTAACGGCATTTTATACCATAAATGCGTATTCACTATTTAGAGAAAAGTTCTTTCGTGGGAAAAAGTTAGCGACGCGCGGTCAACAGGACGTAAGTAAGCAGTAAAATATGGGACGATAAACAATTTACTTTTGTAAATTACTGATATTGGACCCTTTTATAGATACATGCTCACGCTTTACTGATTTCTCAATTTTCTCATAGTCAGTAGTACCTACATAGTACATTCTTATAAGTATGTTTTATTTCTCTATCATGGCTAAAGTCTTACGCAAACTTTAAAAGTACAGTCTTATAACTCTTATAACGATTATAGTAATAATAAAGGTACACCGATTATGTATTTTACCAAATATAGTTTAAGATAAGGTTAGAGCAATTATCTGACTTTATGAGTCTTATAAATGTAGCTCAGTCCGAAAACAGATGTTTGAAATTATTTTTGAGTTCATATTTTTGATGTACCAAGCCGCGGGCAGTCTTGTCTCAAATATGGTGAATGAATATTTCGCATAACACCGTTTCATATCTGTTTTAAATACAGTAAAACGAATCATAACGCGAGAAGGCGCCAGAGAAATTGATTCAATCCAAAAGCTTACCGAGCTCTAAGTAGTCCAACGATCAGAAAACCAGTATTCTAGACTTCTTAATTGCTAATTCTCATTTTGGACATAGAGGTCTCGATACACTGGATATTATGAGTGATACAACCTAACCAGTGCTCGCTCAACCAATAAGAAAATACGCATAGCACTGCGTTGGCGCTCCCGTGATGCATCATCGAGCAAGCAGCAAAAACTTACTTATCATTTCACCTCCTTATATCTGTCCATTACAGTCCACAATAATATAAACGCGAATCTTCAGATCTGTGACAGTAGTGATCGATTACTGATTCGCACAGAAGTTATAAGACTGTAAATAAACGCAAAATTGAAAAACGTGTACAGTTTTCTAATAGATATTTTATTATGTCACAGTTATTTGTTTTATTTTATGTAACAGTATGTAATGACAAATTGAATAACGTGCGATTCGGACGTGACTTGTTGACGGTTTACTGTTTTGAAAAGTTATCGGTACTAAAATAGTCATTGCATAGTGCAATGACAGTGACTTTGCTGATAGGTAAAAATATAATCAGATTGTTAGGCAACGTAATAATTCAAAGGCAAATATATAAGTTTGTATAGATTATAGTTTGCCGAAAAAGCCTTTAGGTGCGTGGGGAAAAGGGAGGTACCCAATAAGATGAAAACATTGAAACTTTTTTATGAAAATATCAATTCTACGCAAACGAAGGCATTGTTTAAAAAGAAAAATAAAAACAATCAAGTTCTGATATTCTAGTGGTAGTAGACCAGCTATTGTTCCACATAGAAAAAATTATAAACCAAATGAAATCACTTTCGCTTTCAATCTGCGGCCAGATTCCCAAATTACGGCAAAGGTCACCTAACCAGCACAAACAATGCCCCACTTTACTCCAAATATTCCAAGACAATTTCACGGCAATACGCCAACCGACTTGCGAAAGTTGTCAATTTCATTTGAATACATACAAAATACATTACAACAAGCTCATTAGATTCGAGGCCAGCGTAAAAATACTTACCTATACAAACTTAACAACTGTATCTGTTTAAGCTTTTAAAGTTGCACAAAAAGGTCTAGTATAGTGTGGCCAGATAGTTTGGTTCGTGGTGCGTTCGGCCGCGACCCGAAATGTCTGTATTGTGTTTTATTGTTTGCAGAATTCGTGTGTGATTCGTGACCAGGGGTAAATTAAACTAATCAGGGGCAATTCAAGTTGTGATGGCGGTCCTTGGTGAACTAACTTTGATTTGGGCATTCATCACTTAATTAGTCTTGAACTCCACATTGATTAGTCGTGCAGTCCACATGGCTTATGACCGCGTTCAATGGAGACACGCTACTTGTGGTCGCGATCCTCAGCATTGAGGGAACGAGGAAGAAGAGAAGTCTTGAACTTAAATGACATGCCCTTAGAAATAATCTTGAGCATGCTTCTTTCTAAGCAGTGGAGGATGAAAACTATGCATATGTAGTTCAATGAAGTTTAGTAAATAAAAAAGTAGGTAGGTTGGTAAATCATACGATTAGACAGTAAAGAGTTAGGGTGTGATTTTAACAGAGATGTGCTAAGTGGGGATGTGTTTGATTTCCATTGATCAGCTTAGTTTGACCTGGCAGGCAAACGCGGTGACGTGATTATAGAATCGCTGCGTCCTTTTGGCACTTTCTGTGTCTGTAAATTTCCCAAATGTCCTTTACAAATTTTGTAAACATGTTACAAGAAAAAAACTGTTGAATCTTGTCTCCATATCGACTATTGCGCTACAGTCATTTGTTTCAGCGCTGGCGCAAGCCGACAGCCGGCGACACAGTGTCGCCGTCCGCCTTAACTTGATTACTATGTACTCGCAATTAACCTGTCAATTCATTGGCTGGCTAATGATCGCCAAGTAATAATATTGAGGCAAAGGAATGCCAGTACTATAAGTTATGTCTGAGAGTTAGAAGAAACAAAAAACTGTCTTCATAGTCGTAATGAGTTTCCCGAGGTTGAAGTAGAAGAGTCAACACAAGCCTTCTTGAGCTTACCGTGGGCCTCAGTCAATCTGTGTAAGAATGTCCTATAACATTTATTTATCTATTTATTTATTTTATTTAAGATATGCATGAAAACATAATGTAAAGTTTACGAAACAAAGTCTTGTTAAATCTTCTTTTGAAAATAAGATGAGATATTTCACCCTCTTACATACATACCTCTATATTTGACTTAAAATACCCTCAGAACCTCATGACTTTTCAGCAGTTGATGATTTCAGGTTGTTCATTCCAAGAAGCTGCAAGTAGACACTTAGTCTTGTACCCACCCGTTGCATATTATCAGCTATAAAAGTAAACTACTGAAAGCTTGCACAATATAAGCCTGCAATGATATGATGGGCTAGAGTCCTTTCTTAAGTAAAACCCGTTGGAAGCTTTTTCAATGCCCGTAGCCTATTCCATCTACCGCCCCCAAAGCGGACCCCAAGCCCCCATGAGCCGTGGCAAATGCCGGGATAACGCAAGGAGGATGATGACCCTATTCCATCTACACCTACAGCTCAAATATTAAGACAGTGTGGGCAGGGCAGTGGGACTCCACCAATGAGTACAGGATTGTCCCCTGTCCATTTTCAAATCACCTTTTAAGTTTAGTCGACCTCAACCAATCATGACAATCTTATTTGGTAGTCAACTGTCAAACAAGATGTTCAACATCTGTTTGGTAACTAACAAGCCAATTCAAACGTATGCCGACATCAGAACGATATCCCAAAGATGCCATTCAATCATCGTGCGTCTCGCCCGTGCAAATACAGATACCGACAAACACGAGCGAAATGCACGATATTCAAATTATTTATCCTTCAGATGGTGAATTATCAGTGTAAGTTAGAATGGTCTGTGACTTGACGGTTTAACTAGATAAGGCATTCATTATCCTAGATGAGTGGTTTAACTAATATCATCGCGTATTTTGTACGACTGTCTATGGATTAGCGTAAATGATGCTGTGACGCAAGTTTCGTGGGGACGAAAATGTATTAAGGTCAGAGGTAAGAGGGACTGTGGACGTTTACCTTGAGCATTGAAAGTACCTATTACAGGTTGTTCGGCAATTAAAAAACAATAGTTAGTCTTCCTGCTTCCTAAAGTATAGATATTGTTCGTATATCTCTTTAACATTGTTTGAGGTCGCTTCTAGTTTTCTTAAATTATCTAGATAGGATCGAGCACAGGGTCCAAAAAATTCCTAATCTTAATTCCATTTATGTCAATAGAATTATTACCGAAAGACAAATGTAAAGATACAGCTGATATAGCCCGAAGATTCTACGTTTATCGTTATCATGAACGTTTTAATCGAACGAAAATAAATAGCCTGAGGCTCTAGCGAAAAAGGGTACAAGGGAGCGCAGATGAAAAAAAGTGTATTTTCCATATACTGACTTATGACGTTTTTCACCTGCGCTCCGCGAGACTTGTACCCTTTTACACGAGAGCCACAGTATATTTTTAATTGCTGAATTCTACAGTGTTTCTTCCCCTTTATATAAATCCATATGTGGGTACCCTACACACATATACACTTATTTGAGCCTACACCATCCAGTCATTCATTTCCGTGGCTTCAGATTTTTATCAATCAAAAACCGCAACTCGGCTGACCGCGTTCCTAATTTCGAAAATGTTCACTTTTCTGACCAGTTACATAATCCCATACATCACTTTTGAGGAAACTCCTGACCCCAGTTACGTCTTGATTCATACATCGCGTGATTGTAATGAGGAAGCTAATGAGACGGAAATTGTAGATGGGACATTTGAAACTAGAAAGTTGTCATAAACGTGGATACTGAGCAATGATGGTAATGGCATAGTAAACTGTGTCTCTGGTGCGATCATATAGTGATCAAAGGGAGCTTCGAGGAATAGGTAAAGGTCAAGCATTTTCACTTTACCTGAATGATACACAACACTAACACACCTTTATGTCTAATTTTGGTTTTGTTATAATTCTTCGCTTTTGTGTACAGCGATTTTTTTTATGGGATAGAAGGCAAACGAGCAGACAGGTCGCCTGATGGTAAGCAATCACTGCCGCCCATAGACACCCAAAACACCAGAGGTGTTGGAGGTGCGTTGCAGGCCTTTAAGAAGGATGTACGCTTTTTTCTTGAAGATTTGAAGGTCGTATCGGTCCGGAAACATCGCAGGCGATAATTCATTCCACAGTTTATTGGCTTCTCGGTGTATTGGCTTGTCTGTAATGCCGTGTAAATATATTGTTGTAAATAAATGATCAGTCACCATAGCTCGCAATGTTAAATTGATAGTCGATTCAAGGTCTAGGTTATTCTTCAAATATGTGCCTGAGTCAAAACTCCTCCGTCATACTTAGCTTATGGCAGCCGGAGTTGAGTTTGACCGCAGTCACATAATTTGAGGGAAACCCAGGTTATGCCGTATACCAGTTTGCCACCGACGTGCTATAAAAAAATGCCTCTAACTTTGTGATTTGCACATCGATAAACTGTTATTCTATTTTTTTATGCATTAACTCATTTACCATTGTTGCTAATGTTTGATACTAAAGTTCAAAAATAGTCAATACTTCCATAAAAGTCTCTACGCTTTCTTGCTTTTGTTTTAAGTCCGCCGTCTTCTACTTTGTTCTTTATCCTTGCATCTTAGATTATGTTTTTCATACGATGAGTATTAAAGTATATTTATTACAACAATAAATTCAGTTTATGAAATAAAGCACGTATTTGGGACTTATCGCTTTTATTACACAACACAACCATAATATAATCAAACCTCTTTGTAATGTCCGAACTATATTTGGTCAAATACCCTGACCCTTGCCTTGCATAACGCATTTCACATGCTTTAACGGAACTTTTATGTTTCATGTTATAATTTCATCATGCCCAAATCGCACTATCAGGATATTAAGAAATATCTCACGTAGCCAGGTGTCGTCAACTTAGTTGACATGAAATTCGTTTAGAATGTGCTATGAGAATGACCTTCCCATAGTTTTTCCCACGTCTATAGGTATTTCATTGAGATGTATGCGAACAATAAAATCCTTATTTCGGATAAGTCGTGTATTATCAATGGTAGAATTATCTCAAATCACAATTTGTTTTAAAGTAAGTACTCAAAAACAAGAATAAAATTAAAATCCAATAAAATATACATAACATTTTAGTGTGGGAAAAGCGGTCAATAAAACGAAAAATTTACGATGCTTTCACCTCGTTTTCCGGTCAAATAATTGTTTTTTTTATATTAGAAAGCACTTTAAAAGGTAAACAAGAAAAATATTTACGTTCAATAGCTTGTACGTATTTTTCTTGCCAACATATATGTACCTAGTTATGATGTGGAATAATATGTAATTAATGGAGTACCTACTTTATATCTTTTCGTTTTTATGTGTCCTATATACATATAGCTTTAAGCTTTTGTTTTATCATGTCATGAAAATCTCTCAAAAATAAACTTAGTTATACTGATAATTTCACTGAGTTACTAGATTGATAGTTATCATAACCCACGAAGGAATTTAAATATTAATTAATTCATAAACTATCGTAATATTCCAGTTTTCATTACTTAACCATAATAAGTGGAGAAACATAGTTCACTAGCCCTAGATAGGCTGTCAAACATGCTGTCAATTTACTTCAGAAAGTAGTTTTATCATAGACATCTTGATATCAATTATGTCAAATGAAATCTGTTTTATTAGTCACATTACATGACACTAAAATTATATTAGTTTTTCAATAGTTATCTGAACGTGTATAAAAACAATTTTGATTTCTTCAGCGTAATCTGCATCAAAATCTGAACAGTGCCAAAATATTATGGTCATGTTTATTTGTTTCTCCGCTATGGCGTTATGTTTTGGGGTAATTCATGACATGGTAAACTAAGTCCTAGTGCATTTATATTGTTCATATTTTCTGGCTTAATATCATTATAAGATTAAATATGCCAAAAGAACAAAAGCAGGATCTACACAACAGAGTATCATCTCCAGGACAATACATCATTACATTAAACCGAACTAATTAATGGAGACAAGTGGATCTCGGACCGTTTCGTAAATGCTCATCTCTCAACAAAGGCACAGGAATTACGCAAGTGATTTATCGTCTTTTGTTCAAAACGAGGGCACACGGAGGCATGTGTAGAGTTAGGGCTGGTACACACTGTACTTGTACACCTGCTAATAATAAATAGGTTACCTTTAAATCTTGCAAAGACTTACTTACTTCAGCAGTGCTTCCAGTTATCCATAAATAAAGTACTCCTATAAAGACTGGTTAAAAGTGAAGAGCATAGACAAACTAATTCGCATGACTGAAAATAGAGAGACATATGGACATTATGGTCGCCGACCTCCTGGACGGAGATGGTACATGAAGAAGAAGAAGATAAATATATAGATATATAGAATCCCCTCTATTTGTACACCCAAAGCTAGCTGGAAGAGATCCCTTATAGGGATAAGCTCGCCTTTGTAACTCTATTCCTACAAATTGTATATAAACCGTTGTACACAATGAAGTGATTACTGCTACTACTACTACACCACAGTCAAAAATACAAGTATCAGAATTAAAAAAAAATATATTAATGGAGGCAGACAACAGACTGCAACTGGCTGACACATAAATTAAGACATCAAAAGTCTTCCAAAAGGACCAGTAAACTAAATAAATGCAATTATCGTTCATTGATGATTATGCGCTTTATTTCATATTTAGAAACAAAAACAGTACGAATACGAATACTTTCTACAGCGCACGTAGTTGGCCACACAGTAATTATAAATAGCGCCAAAAATTATTAGATTAATCGTTGTTAGACCAAGACTTTGTACACACGACCGTTATCATCCACTTCCCGCCAAACCTGCACGTGTGAACCGCCTTTACACATTTGCATGTAACGGTCACATCGAACGATTACGCCGTATATGTATCGTAATCCGAAGGTTGACGATCTCTGATAACGTTCATTGATGGCCTACAATAGTCAACGTTTTTTATGAGAGCAACAAAAACGGTTTATCGGTTACTCGTACCTACTTTTTAGCCTCAGGCGGCAAGATGACTTTGTTTAAAAGGTAATCGTAATAGATGTACAATATACTTTGATAAACAGGCGAGCTACCTAAAAATGCGCGGGGATCGAGCCAGTAAGGAAGACGTGCCGTTTGATTTTTAGATTTGTTTCGGTATAATTTAGTATATTATACTTAACATTCTTAAAATAGCTTGAAACAGCGGCTTCGTTCACGTCGATTTTAGCAGCAGATTTGTTAATAATTTGAACACTTTATTAATAACATAATAACCCAGTCAACGGTAATAATTACAATCTTAGCCCTTCCAGTCTAGACATCTCAAGCCAAATCGTATAACCTTTAAGATTTAGCCTCACAAAGTCGCGACTGGATTACGCAACTAATTACCAGCTCAAGTAGACTAAAACGTTCACACACTGAGCTATTATATCGCAGACTACCTGGCTTAGACACCGTACATCATACTTTTATGAAGACCTGCTCATAACATAACTGGTCCAACTGGCCTTATACGCGAAACAAAATTACACATTAGAATAACCTAACCACAAAATTAAAATTTTGAAAAAACCCCCGACCGCGACATAGTGGACCGATTTTCATGAAACATGGCTAAGAACACTCCCGACTAACTCAGCTTTCAAACAAAAAAAACTAAATCGAAATCGGTTCACCCATTCGGGAGCTACGGTGCCACAGACAGACACACACACAGACAAACAGACAGACAGACAGACAGATAGACAGACAGACAGATACGTCAAACTTATAACACCCCGTCGTTTTTGCGTCGGGGGTTAAAAATATAAGTGCCACGAAATGGTTTCATCACAGAAAGTTATTATAAGATCGACTTGACCAAAAAATTATGGTATTTTTGAATGGTTTAAAACTTTAAAATATAGAAAATTAGTGCCGCTAAAATATTAGGTCTACTTAGCATGTCATATCTACCAGACTTGTCTCAAAACTGTACTCACTACTTTAATTTTTTGGAACAACGTATTATTTACTGAATTTAAGATATTTAAACGTAATGGAAATACACATGAACTTGCTATCGTACAGAATATTTGTGAGAGCGGCAATCGTGGTGACCTCCCGTCACCTCTTATGCTCAGTCTATTTAGTATGTTATCTGTGTTCTAATATTAAAATAAACATTATGCCTTATTACGATTTTTTACGTGTCCATAATTAGGCTTTACGACAATTTTATCTCGTTTGTATGGGAAGGCTTCTGTTTTAATAGCTATTTAAGTTTTGAGGTTAGTCGAGGTCGGATGGCCTTTTAAATCCAGTGGAAGATGGTTTCAATAGCTTACACTTGTTTACTGAGTTTAGAAGGTCAGTATAATTTAAACATTTTTAATTATTTTTTGTTTACATTACTTCCTTAATGCCAACATCATATTCTAAATTAGCAGTTAAAATAAGGTCAAATGGGACAAATATTCTATATAATACAACGACTTTCGCTTTTTAGGGTTCCGTAGTCAACTAAGGAACCCTTATAGTTTCGCCATGTCTGTCTGTCCGTCCGTCCGTCCGTCCGTCCGTCCGTCCGTCCGTCCGTCCGTCCGTCCGCGGATAATCTCAGTAACCGTAAGCACTATAAAGCTGAAATTTGGTACCAATATGTATATCAATCACGCCAACAAAGTGCAAAAATAAAAAGTGGAAAAAAATGTTTTATTAGGGTACCCCCCTTACATGTAAAGTGGGGGCTGATATTTTTTTCATTCCAACCCCAACGTGTGATATATTGTTGGATAGGTATTTAAAAATGAATAAGGGTTTACTAAGATCGTTTTTTGATAATATTAATATTTTCGGAAATAATCACTCCTAAAGGAAAAAAAAGTGCGTCCCCCCCCCTCTAACTTTTGAACCATATGTTTAAAAAATGTGAAAAAAATCACAAAAGTAGAACTTTATAAAGACTTTCTAGGAAAATTATTTTGAACTTGATAGGTTCAGTACTTTTTGAGAAAAATACGAAAAACTACGGAACCCTACACTGAGCGTGGCCCGACACGCTCTTGGCCGGTTTTTTTTTATTGTATCTACTATTCGATCTTGTATATCTTGTAACTCTGATAACCCCCTAAGTATTAATGAATATAAATGAAATTATTGTTGTATTTTATATCCTGTACTGGAAACTTGTATTGTATGACATTGGAACGATTATGTTCAAAGTACTTGAATTTGTATCATAAAAAAACTATACATTCTTATGTACATGTATTCCTACGTTCGTATAAGAACTCTTTATTCGTGATTTCATATTACAAAGATCGTAATTTTGATTTGTTCTATAAAAGTAGCTCCGCCTCTGAAATAACGTACGGTCACGTACGGTTCCGAAATTTACTGGCTCGGAGAGAAATCATCGATATACGAACGGAACATATCGGAGAGATCTGGATTATTGCAATGCGGTTTATTGACCTGGTTGGGTCCAACGGTTGCTTTTCGGACAAATTATCAGCTGTTTAAAGATTATAAACTAAGAGATATTTGTCAGGTAATCTTACGCAAAAAGCGTAAGGTACAGCGAGGCAATTTCGACTGGGGGACAAATGCAACTGATCCATTTTTTCCATGTTTTACAATGTTTGTTTTATTAATTAGAGTATCCACTGGTTGTAAATACCAGACGTGTTCTGTGGATACATGTAAAACTCGACTTAATAGTGTAATAACGGAAAAAATGGATCAGTTACAATTGCCCCCAGTCGGGATTTAGCCCGCTGTACCTTATTAAATAAATGATAGAAAACCTAGCCTTTTCCTCATTTTGAAACGCTCCATGCGATGGCTAAATGCCTTGGTTTTTTTTTTCATCTTTTGATATCGTTTCAGCACAGGGTTGACAGGTAGCATGTGAAGTAGCAAGGGGAATAGGGAGAGATGCAGTGTTGCCACGTAACTCGTCATCAGCCGCCATACTATGTACCCATTTGTCGAATTCAAAAATTGCGGAGTGCTCCATAAAAACTTCCACCTTCCATTTTAGGGAAGTGGGGGGTTAGATAAAGACAAAGTAGCCTATGTCACTCTCCATCCCTTCAACTAAATCCAGTTAAAAAATAACGTCAATTCGTATTTCCGTTTTGCCGTGAAAGTCGGACAAACAGACACACACACTTTCCCATTTATAATATTAGTATGGATTATGGAGTGAGATGCATGTTTATTTAAAAAAACACAAATACCGACTCAAATATGTAGGTTACTGATTTAAAGTTAACTAGGGTAGAATTTAATTTGTTTGAGTGAAAATTAATTTTCTTGTAAAAATCAATGATTCTCCAATTTTAATTCATAATTCATTTATTGCATTTGTAATCATGTGTTACACAAGGTCTTACAATAGGCTATTTACAGCAAAAGATCACATGAACCATGTTAGGGTATACAGCAACATACTTAACTAAGACTAAAACTATAATTATTTACATAATATGGATTTTTAAATAACATGCATTTTAAGCAACATTACATTACACGGACATGTAGTGGCAAAAATTATTTTGAAATTGATAAAATTTATTGGTATAAATTTTAATTTAATTTAATTTATAAACATTTTCATTTTTAGGTTTTATTTAATTAATACTAATAAATAATACTTCATTAATGGAATTAAATGTCAACAATAAAAATAACTAAATTGAAATGCAATAATAAAAAACCTAATTAATAATAAATTAGAAATCAATTGGATTATTAAAATTATAAATTTACTGATATATTATTTAATTCTTTCTATTATATATTATTTTACATGTCTAAGATATCTCTATCTATCTAGTCTAAGATATTTATCCCTTTTGATTAAGGTAAAAGTTTACAAAATGCACTTTATGCATTTTACGACTCCTCTTAATATCAATACATTAAGGTTTAAAACTAAACCACCAACTTTCTCGATCCACTTCCGTTTTATCTATTGCCCTTACCGGAACCAGTCTTAATAAGCCGCTGCCATTGAACAAAAGACAATCAGTCATCGATATTTAATGCCGTGCCGTTTAAACCCACGCTTATTCACGGTTTAGCCCGACGAATGAAGTCTATTTTTAACGGACTTCAAAAAAAGGAGGAGGTTCTCAATTCGACTGAATGTTTTTTTATTTTTTTTTGTATGTATGTTACTCGATATCTCCGAGAATCATGGACCGATTTTGTTAGTAGTTTCTCAAAGTAATTATTCAGGACAATAATATGGCACATTTGTGATGATACTAGGGAACAAATCAAATTATTTTATTGATAGATGGCAGCCATCTCTCTCGCTATATCGTAATCCTGCAAAAGGATTCATATAGGTGCAAGCACTAATTGCTCGCCCTTAGAGTTGGTCAAAAAGGCGCCTAGCCTTATCAGAGATAACATACACTAGAGAAATTTCGTCGGGTACCACGGTGGGCGGGTGGTCTAGTGGTAAAGACGTTAGCCGCGGCTCGGCCACCAGTGGGCCTTGTCATTTTTTCTTTCGTGTATGATATCTATTTCAATTTATAATTTGTGATGATATTGGAAAACAAAAGAACTAATACCTGTATAGGAAAATTTCTTTAAACCTTTAAAAGAATCGCGTTGTCATAAAATGTAGGTAAGATGGCTGGTATTGGGTACCCATACGATGCAGCCGAGCGCCCGTTGAAGTCTTTGGAGATCAAAAACAGAAATGAGACCCATTTTTTAACGAATATTTAATTATGTTTTCGTTGTAAATAATTCATAATTATGTACAAAAATGTTCATCATCAGTTTCTATCATTACTACAATGTATGTAATAAATAACTGCATCAATATGTTCAAATATTTCACCACATATGTATATTTTTTATCATCGCCAGGTAGGTATTGCAGAAACTCCGTTATTGATTAGATTACGCTTAAGTCTAAGCATCAGCCATCATTGTTCCGCGAACTAATTATGGGTCAGTGTTTTAAGCCGACGACGGTAACGGTCGCAGAGACCGGTAGACGTGCATAAAATCGCTATTGGTGTCCAGTTCATAAGATGTAGCGGTAATCATTGACATTTAGGAATCTACAGATTCTATAGGAACCAAATTAAACTGTGGCGTAGGCGAGAGGCTGGCCACCTGTCACTGCAATGTCATAGTTTCGTTTTCTTTCAACCCCTTATTTGCCAAGAGTGGCACTGAAGCTTTAGTAGTTTCATGTGTTCTGCCTACCCCTTTATGGGATACAGGCGTGATTGTATGTATGTATGTATGTATGTATGTATAGGAACCAAAAACTTGGACATTTGACAAAAAACAGGCTGACCGCGAAGCATGTGATTCATGCATTTTTAAATATTTGAACGCCTACTATTTGTAACAAACGTAATGTGATTAAAGTGTCCTGAGCCTGATCCAATTTGTAACGGTTTTGTTTTTATTTTGATCGAACTTTGAGGATCACTTACAAAATAAATAGTAGGTATTCATTTAGCGCGATAGTTACCTACTCGTGAAATAAAACTATGGAAACGTTCGGATGTATTATTATTTATGAATTCATTATGTTACGCGAGATCCGCGAATCCGATTTCATAGTTTTATTTTATGATCGCTTACAAATTAAAATCGTGCGTGAAAACCACGCCAATTACCAAGATGACTCAAGCTCCTTGACCGTTCAAAACTCACAAAAGATAATTTTATTATGAACTTTGTAAGCACATAAACCTCAAAATAACGATGCGTACCGTGTTTATACCCAGTCCCCCAACTCTGTACTATTTCGTCTTTTGTGTGTTTTTTTTAAACAAATTGCACAACAACCGCTTACAACTTGGACCACACTAACATAACTTAAGCCATGTCCTTAATTAATGTGACTGACTGGTAGGGCATCGACGTATCGATCCCCTCGCATTATCAATAAAAATCTTCTGAACCTTAACTCATTGCATTAATGGCTTTATTCGACTGACCAGTATTTTTAGAATATGACAATAAGAATGTGATACTTAAATCCCGTATCAATTAATAATAGCCATGTGGACTTAAAGATAATGGCGTTAAGAGGTAAAATTGTATGGCGGATAGTTTTAGAGTGTACAGTAAGAACTGCAATCGTAACTGTTTTGTTTTTGTCGCAGGTTTTGTCGGAGTACGTGTTCGAGTGCCTTTACTTGGTGACTGGAGTGAGTACAATCGGATCTACGTCTTCTGAGAGTATTTATGGGCGTTTTCCAAATTAAACCCCGAATATCGAATTTCACCAGATCTGGACGTGTTTGGGCTAATTCTTCTCAGAATCACGAGAAGAATTAGCCATACAAAATTCGAGTTTCCAATACGTCACCCTCGTAGTAAGTTCATACTAAAATCGTGACGTAAAAGGAAAAATAAATTAGGACACATTTTTTATCGTCGGGATCGAATCTCTATCTAGTTTTAAGAAAACTCGATTGTAGAAAACTGCATTATTCCTTCACTCACTTCACACTTCGGAAGAGTGATTAATTGATTATAGGTAAATATGAGAAATAACTATGCCTATTATGCTATGCAGGTAGGTATAGATGAAAGATCTATCTTTAAGATGTCCCACAGATAGCCTTTTGCCAAGAGTCAACAATGAACGCCCTCTTGGCTATTTTCCTTGTGCTGCCATTTTCAGGTGGCTCTAATCGGAGCATGATTTTCGTTACCATCAAGTAAAAGCTCATTTAGACAGCATGCGATTTTGGTTATTGGCGAATGGACTATTGATGTTGCATCCTACCAACATCCAATCAATCGTAATGAAATTCGCATGCGAGATCTCGTACATGCCGTCCAGCATGACACTTTAAACATGCACCAAGTTCCGGCATAATCAATCCTTTCCCAACCCCATATGCATATGTCTGCAAACGTTTTTTATATGTTAACAATACATAAGTTATGCAGCGTGTGTGGGACGTAATTAGCTATTGTTTCTCTCAGCAGTGGCACAGATGAGAAACAGAGCATGGCGTCCGTACGAGCCGCCGCCGTCTGGTTTGTACCAGGGACGAGTCTACCGTACAAACTGCTTATCAACCTTTGCTGTTTTCACCTGCGCTCCGCGAGACTTGTACCCTACCCTTTTATACTAGAGCCTCAGAATTGTAGAATTTGTCACAAATGCCAGAATTTCTGCGTTGGTTCACGTCGCGGCGTATTCTACGTACGGTCAAGGAAACTGATTTTTTAACAGTTAAGACGATACAGGAGGGGTCAATTCTCCATACAAACGCTCTCGACTATTTCCTACCTGGTTTCTGAAGATAGGCCAATGATTTTTTCAACACAGAATTTTATTATTTTTATCTGTGTTGGACCGTTTTGATTTTTTTGATATTCTTATTTATAAAGACGCTAAAGCCCATCAAAATATTTCCAAAAACGTCCTTATTGATAATGGCGCAAAAAAAAGGTGTGGTATTCAAAATTGTAACAATTACCTTATAAAACTAAACGGTCCGACACAGATTATATATTTCATTTTTATTTCTCAAATGTCGTTACGATTGATTAAGTTTTGAAGGAGGAAACAGTCGAGAGCGGAACCTCGATTTTAAAGATTTTTTCGCAATATCTTTTAACTGAGTTGTTCTGAATGGACATTTTTTTTTTTTCGATAAATCTAGTTAATAAAATCTAAATAAACAGCTCCGGACTGTTTTAGAACAGCGTAAAAGAGGAACTGGGAAATGCACCGTTGAAGTATATATATATAGTCCTCCACTGTAGTGAGGTCACAGTCATAGCAGCGTCATACACTCACTCATCTTAAACAGATAACCTTTAGAGAACATTAGATTAACAATAAGATAATAAAGTATCAAGTATCAAGTACCCATTAACCTTTGAAATATGAGAACATAGTATCATGGAATAGATACCATGATAACTCCCACATAAATAGATAATTAGATAATATCCTACTATATAAACACGATGTATCTTCAGTCAAATATACATTCACCACAGTCTTGTCTTGTAATTTACCTCCGGTACCTCATACATTAAATGGCGATCCTGCCAGTCGGGCTGCACCAGGCAGCCCCAGCTTAGACTCCACCAACGCTCCATCATCACGGGCCCCGTCGCAGCAACATGGCTCCGCACCACAACATCAAGGCCCGCATCGAACCAGCACCACGCCGCCAAGTCACACCAGCCACGCTAAGCGTCGCCGCCCCAGCAGCACTAACATTCAATTGGACAGAACAATGCGAAGACGCGTTCAAAAACTTAAAAATAACCATCACAACCACTACCACCACAAAGATGGACAACAAGAAGATCGAGCGGCAATATATAGAAGTGGCCATGCGTAAGCCGAGCGCCGTCGGACCCAGCCCAGCGCAACATCGTCCACCAGCTACTCCGCACCGCAGCGCCACGGCCCCTTCGCAGCACCGCGGTCCCTCCGTAAGGCCACAGGTTCGCACCGCAGCACCACGACGCACTTGGCGGCACCGCGTGCCACACCCGCCCCAGCCCAGCACACAAACAGCGGATCAGGGTAAAATATAATCCATTACATATTCACACTGATCGTTATTATGTTTCCATAATATATTTTAATTTTTTCTTATATATATATATGTCGCAGTAAGATAGATAAAGCCGTTATATAGTTATAACCCTAGGAATATAATTATACGTCGTAACATAGTTAAACGAAAGCGATTAATTGCTATCTTACTAGGAATATAACTATAATACTAAACTAGTTTAGTCATATAGTCATATGACTGGATTCAGTTTAGTGAAATGATTGTAGGCAGGAGTGCGGCGGTGCGGCGGAGGTATAGTTATAACCCTAGGGATATAATTATATGCCGTAACATAGCTAAACGAAATCGATTCCTTACCATCTTACTAGGAATATAATTATAATACGTTACTAAACTAGTTATATAATTATATCACTGGATTAAACTTAGTCTAGGGATATAATTATAATACGTCTCTAGTTAAGTAATATAGTTATATAACTGGATTAAGTTCAGTAGTATAATTGTAGCAGTGTAGTGCGGGGGTGCAGTGGAGACGGGGGCGGGGGCTTATCCGCTACCACAAGGCAGTCGTTCGGCATCAACTGTTGTCGTTCATGTCACGGTTGCGTTTACGTGCTATTTTCGAACTATTTTTAGGGTTCCGTAGTCAACTAGGAACCCTTATAGTTTCGCCATGTCTGTCTGTCCGTCCGTCCGTCCGTCCGTCCGTCCGTCCGTCCGTCCGTCCGTCCGTCCGTCCGTCCGTCCGCGGATAATCTCAGTAACCGTTGGCACTAGAAAGCTGAAATTTGGTACCGATATGTATATCAATCACGCCAACAAAGTGCAAAAATAAAAAATGGAAAAAAATGTTTTATTAGGGTACCCCCCCTACATGTAAAGTGGGGGCTGATATTTTTTTTCATTCAAACCCCAACGTGTGATATATTGTTGGATAGGTATTTAAAAATGAATAAGGGTTTACTAAAATCGTTTTTTGATAGTATTGATAGTTTTGAAAATAATCGCTCCTAAAGGAAAAAAAAGTGCGTCCCCCCCCCCTCTAACTTTTGAACCATATATTTAAAAATTATGAAAAAAATCACAAAAGTAGAACTTTATAAAGACTTTCTAGGAAAATTGTTTTGAACTTGATAGGTTCAGTAATTTTTGAGAAAAGTAAGGAAAACTACGGAACCCTACACTGAGCGTGGCCCGACACGCTCTTGGCCGGTTTTTATAGTTCTAAGTATACCAAAAAAATTCAAAAACACCGTTATGTCGCGACTCTGTCAGTCCGTCTGTGTGTTTTGAGAGAATATGCACATTGAATTGAAAATAATTAACAAATTCTTGCCCTAAACAATTCTTCACTGTGGTTTGTTTACGTTATATAAGGAAATACAATAGTACCATGGTTTCAAGCAATGTTGCAAATTACACTATTTGCGATAAATATCATGTTTCTCTTGTCAGATTAAATTAAAACTGCCATCGCACAAATCCAAATGCAGATACAATTCAAAAAATGAATAAATCGGATATTTTGAAAAGAACCGGGAGCACCGGTTCCTAAATTTTTGTCCCGGTTTTTTCGCCACCATAAAATTACCGGGATTTCCCGGGAAATCAAGAACCGGGAAATACCGGGAGCATGCCCTAACTGTTACGTTTTAACTAATATAGCTTGGATTCGTTTGTTTAGTAACCAAACCTTGTGTACTATGTTCGATACAAAATAAACTTTGTTCTAACGTCAGTGACGGTGTTGTTATTCCAAATCGTCCCGCTATACGTATTATAAAACACTGATTTAAACTTTCACGATTTTTACACATATATAAAATTGCAAACGGGACTTAATACATAGTAATACGCGATTCCCGTTTGCAATTTTAAATACCGTATTATAATTATATTCCTAGTAAGATGGTTCTGAATCGCTCCCTTATATCCCTAGGGTTATAACTATACCTCCGCCGCACCGCTGCACTCCTGTCTACAATCATTTCACTAAACTGAATCCAGTCATATAACTATATGACTAAACTAGTTTAGTATTATAGTTATATTCCTAGTAAGATAGCAATTAATCGCTTTCGTTTAACTATGTTACGACGTATAATTATATTCCTAGGGTTATAACTATATAACGGCTTTATCTATCTTACTGCGACATATATAAAAATAAGTATATTAAGTTCTTGTAGGTATTAAAAAAAAAAACAATGTTTATAGAGAGTTATAAAAAATACCAGATTTTTTTTTAAGACTATTTGAGTCTATCAGACTTCAGAAATCGATTAGTTCATAAATGACTATACTTCACGTCGATTTCAATGACGGCGACCTCAGCAGTCAGGCCAAACTTGCTCTTAAAAATTGGATTACATTCACGGCAGTACAGTTGACCAGCCGTGTTGTATGTATACACGTAGGAGGGCTTAGGTCTTTCCTACGTAATTGGCGTTTTGTGTCTAATGTGGTGAGGCAATTTTCCTCAACCGTTGAAATACAAGACCAAGAAATTTACTAGTTCTAAATCATCCAAGTTAACCTCATTTTTACCTCTAGTTCTGCGTTTTTTTACCCGTCACTCTATGTGTGTGATAATTACCTGCAAACAAAAATAAAACAAATTAGTTAACACATCACATCATAATCTATTAGATAAGAACACATAAGCGCAATATTTCTCAAAGTAAAAGGTCATATAAAGCTAGGTGCGGTAATGTCTCTGAGATTTTTTTATTTTAGTAAGTCAGCGAAAGTCAGCTCTTTTAGCAAGTTGCGTTTATTTCGTTCACCACTGGCGGCTAAACCAGATAAAATTGTATCTTAAAAACTATGTATGTATATTAGTGGTCCAAATTGCGCAACTTGGCCTAATGAAATTACTGAGCACAGAGAATAAAGCTCAGCTTTGCCATCTAGTAATGCGTCCGTAGAAAATTACACGTCATCAATTACTTCAAATACTACTTCCGCTTCTCATAACTTACAGATAACTATCTTCGGATAGTTAATACTTTGGCTTAACCTATTACAGTTATTTGTAATTTTAACCAGTGATGCGTAACTAGTAGCCAGCAGGGCTAGCACATGATTGATCGGCGCAAGAGTAGGTACATCGCAGACATAGGTCACACGTATTTTTTCTAACAGTATCAATTACATGGTCATTAATGAAATGAGTTGTCATTAATGCAAAAAACTTAATCTTTGATGTTGATTGTTTCCAAAATTCGTTGGCTAAATATTCTAAAAAATATTGTTAAACGTAAGTTGCTTTAAAAACATAATTACGTTAGGTTATGTTATGTTGTATGCAGTTTAATTTTCTTGTATTACGTTACGTTATGTTGTTTTCTTATATTCATTAAGTAAACATTATTTAGTATACAATTATGAACCTCAGGTCTTTTGTTACTGTTTTCTTTTTTTTGCAGTACATTTTTGTATTGCCAATATATAATGTGTTTATGTGACTGTTTGGTTTCTGAATAAACTAAAAAAAAAAGATTAGTTATCTACCTGTTCATAAACAGGGTAGGCAAAGCACATAGTACAAGTTTCAGTGCCTCTTGGCAGTTAAGGGTTTGAAAGAAAACTAAATTGGATGCAAAAATGTTAAAGAAATCCTTTTTAAGTATTTTTTGTTTTAACTATCAGCACATTGGAATGTTTAACGCAGGTGATGATTTTTGGTCTTACGAGGCTATGGTAAGGTGTATTCTTGATAATCAATTTTTAAAAAATGTTTTACCTATAGTAAAAGGTAAACCACTGCTTTATATTAATTGACAAAGCGGTCAATGCAAATTAGTAACTTTTTAGCTTATCAAACACATTGCGTACGCCTCTTTTACAATCAACATTACGTCAGTTAATGCTTGATTCATGCATCCATCATTTCTGTTGGATAGCTGCCATCGAATATATCGGAACGGACAAAGTGTTCACAAATATCGGAACACTTTAGAGCCCATTTAGACGGTACGAGAACTCACATACGAGTTTTTTTACATTGCGGTATTTGATGGCTGTGCATAATTGTATTGTAACCTCAACAGCACGCAATGTAACTAAAACCGCATTCGAGTTCGCACGCCATCTAAGTCAGGCCTAACAGAGGCGTGTTCCGATATTTTTGAAAGCCTTGCCAGATCTGGTGCCATAGCCGAATGGCATTTCTGCGACGCGAAACGAAAACGAAACGCCGCGAAAGGTTGTCTGGTTTTGTCGCGCCAATACAAGAGCGATAGAGATATCTACGAGCGTTTCGTTTCCTGAGCGTTTCGTGAGCGTTTGTGCCATTCGGCTACGTACCCTGATGTATGTATATAACGCAGCTGGACCTCTTGGTAAGCAAAAAGTTGCGTAACAATAATGATGGGTATCATTCAGCAATGTCAGTAGAGACTGATGTAAAACGTCTTCAAACTGTACATTAGCGAAGTGAAAACGGGACGACACGGTTTAATAACAAATAATGACAGTCGTTGGGTTGATAACTGATAGTTAGCAAATCATTAGTTGACCATGATTTTTTGTAAGACATACTTCACTACAGTGTAAACTTTTAATAAGGTACAGAGGGATAAATCTCTACTGGGGGGCAAATATAACTGGTCCACTTTTTCCCTGTTTTACAATATTTGTATTTTTAATTAGAGTGTCCACTGGTTATATATTATGGTAGGCGTGTTCAGTGGATACATGTAGAACTCAATATCACAGTGTATTTATGGAAAAAATGGATTAGTTACAATTGTCCCCCAGGGCGAGTTTTGCCCCGCTGTACCTTATTTATCTTAAAATAAAGTATGTACATATTACACTTCACGTAATAAGTCTTTTCCGAGACTTTAGCCCCGAATTCATGTAATCATTAGTTTAGTCAATGTTAGTGAGAGGAAGTCACTATATTATCTAATAAGAAGATTACCTAAATATTTGAAGTTAAGTAATTTTTTTCCTACATATCTTAAGGTAACATACGGGACGCCCATACGTTATGATACGCTGATTCATAATTGGTAATGTCGTATACCAAGTTAAATTCGTCAGGTCTTGGAAATTAAAATTACCAATATAAATCATTCTTAAGATAAATTTATGCATAATTTTAACCCAGATGTCCAAAGTTTGCAATTTAGGTCGAGTATACAAAAAACGATATCCCAAAAAGCAATTTATCAAACAAGGCCACAAAGAAAAACAAAACACGCGACAAACTTGCAACTCGTTTCTTAAATATTCCATTCCCAAAATAACCTATTCTTATTCAAAAAACAGAAACCCATAAAAAAAGCAATAACTCGCAAGACATCGAAAGCATTATTTCAAAGTAACTGTGACAATCCACGCAAAAAAGATTCAATAACATCGTGTATAAGAAAAACAATGGTTTACATTGATTTTATTTGAATATTATACTTAACGGAACATTGAATGTTATTTGGTCTATTTTTGAGCTTGTTTTATATATTTACGGGCACGCGAAACTTTTACAGGGCTTGATTTAGAGCTATTCTTATCTTTGCCAAGTTCAAGGTCAGGATATTGCTTGAAGACTGCAAAAGACCTAGGTCCTCAAGGAATTTGATACTTTAGGTACTTACTTATCTTTTAAAATGTACCCATGTCAAATATTTATTACCTTTTCGGTGAAGCAGAATATCATAAGGAAACCGGACTTATCCTGATATATAAGGCCTAATTTACCCTCTGACTTGGAAGGTCAGATGACAGTCGCTTTCGTAAAAACTAGTATCTACGCCAAATCCAGGGATAAATTGCCGTTACCTTAATGTGCTACGAGAATCCATACTAATATTATAAATGGGAAAGTGTGTGTGTCTGTTTGTTTGTCCGTCTTTCACGGCAAAACGGAACGACGCATTGACGTGATTTTTTAAGTGGAGATAGTTGAAGGGATGGAGAGTACTGTCTACTGTACTGAGTACTGGCTACTTTTTGTCTCTTTCTAACGCAAGCGAAGCCGCGGGCAAAAGCTAGTAATCTATATAAAAAAGAAAATTTTATAAAATCACCCAGAATTTTACATAAAGGCAATTAAGTCTGTACTGGCCCTTACTGTCATGAACGTTTTAAATCAAAATTGAACAGTTGAACACGCAATAACGGAACGCTGCAATCGAGACGGTTTACGATTTATCTCTGCAGGGATCGTTCCAAATTCAAAAATGATAATTGGGCTAGGGGCGTGCAACTTTATTTACAAATAAGTTTATTGACCACAAGATTTTGCCAATGTAACTTGGTCTACGCAAAGCATTAAGACATACCCAATATCCGGTCATGTATAAACTGGGCAACTTAAGATGCGTCGGAAAAGCGTTGTAAATTGCAACCCAACGGCCAAGACCGTTGTGCAAACTGGATGTGGGTCGAACTCTGCGCAAGCGTTCAAGCAATCCGATCTTGATTAAATCATATAAGTAAGCGATAAGTAAAACTGGACCGTGTTCTATCACTTCAAGGGTCGATTTTGTTTAAACTGACTCGATAAAATATTGGGCATAGCTGCCTACGTTTTTCCTGCAATAATTTTTATCAAAAAAGAAAATTGAAGGCGGTCTAATCGACAGCCACACATTTTAACCCTTAAATTTTCGTATGCCGGAACGTGGAACCGCATACGAGGTGTAGTGTAAGTATTATGCCTTATTACATGTATACTCTCTATGTATCATTAGTCTATGATATTAGTATATAAGAGCTGCCACCCATATATAGCATTGTAATAAACGTCGTAAAGGTAACGCCGTTTCAATTACTTCCCACATCGCATGGCGACCTTAATGTTGGTTGAAGGCCGCGAGATTTTAATTAAGTTTTAATGGACCTTAACCGTGAATAAATTTTGAAGGACAGTGGTCACAAAACTAACAATTGGCGATGAAACTTAGTGATTTATTTGGTGCGCGTTTTTAAAATTTTATATCACGCGACTATGGGCTCCAGTACATCCAAGGACGAGGTGGTGATTGCTCAAACAGCCGCGGGCGGTGGCAGCAACTCTGCTGGTGTAGAGCAACTCAAGGTACACCTGTCTACGACCAACATTTTGCTGGGAGTAATAAATCCTCGGTTTATGCTTCGGGGCAATGCGTTTGTACAAGGCCATGCACAAAACTTGGATTCGGCGGGAGCTTTCCTCGTCACAACTACGTCGCTCCTGGAGGCGAGCTCCGGTCACAGGCGGTGAACAAAGTGTAAACCGCATAAAAAAAAATATTCGCGGCATACGAGAGGTTAAACGGACAACATTCCAAAAAATTGTGAATTCAAAACTCATAGCTATCCTGTTGTCCTAAAAATTCTGAATAAAAAGATAATCTTACGAAGTCTCTAGACAATTAATGAGACAAGAGTAAGTACCTACGACAAAAGTCAAAACTTACAAATAATAATACTTTTCTGAATCGGAAGATGGATTCGAAAAGACCTTAAGAGATTCAAATTTTATTCCACCGCTCTGAGATTCTGTTACAAGCAGACTGTTCACGAGAGATCGAGCATTTCCGCATGGTTTAAATCTCATCGAAACCTAGGTCGTTCTTCCATAGTAAAAAGGTTGACAATTGAAGTACATCGCTATAAAATTGTTACCTGAATCGATATGTCAAGGCGAACACCGAAACCTTATCTATTCCGGTTGAGGTGGTGGCGCTAGTCTCAGGGTTCTCTTTCCACAGCACAAACAATAGAAAAACTGATGTAGAAAGGTCGTAAAAGACAAGATTTTTTGTTTGATCAACGTCAAAGAATTATATGTTAATTTTTTATCTTATTACATAAAGATAAGGTGCACGAGAGTGTTTTTTGTGGATATTGCCGTAAGTACTTGTTGTTGGTTTATGTACACGAGTTTCCTTGATACGGCAATAACACATACTGCTTTAAGAGTTATCCATGCTGAGGGTTGTCAACATTTTCAGGTTAATGTAAGTCGAATCTGCGACATGATTTTCAGGTCAGGTTACACGTAATTTCAAACGCAGGTTTGCCATGCTGCAATTGCATTTTCTTATTATATAAATTGCAACAGTCGACAATAATTTATTGTCTCTACTTATTTAATAAGCACAAACTTACCAACTTTACAAGCAAAGAAAAATGTATTGGGATGACAGAAGCTACGGAAAGTTACGTGACTGATCCATAATTATATTGTAGACATTAAAGTTTTTCCGATTGGCCTGTCAACGTTTATAATGTTTCCTAGGCCCCGGTTCACATGGTTATATGTATTGCTGCCTTATCACAGGCGAGCGCGCACCTCAGCGAGTTATCTACAAGTGCGCGACAGCGCAACGATTTCCCTCCACGAGTCGCCTAAAATAAATAAATATTGGGGACACCTTACGCATCAACTAAGCCCCAAAATAAGCAAAGCTTGTACTATGAGTGCTAAGCGACGATATACATACTTAAATAGATAAATACATACTTAATAAAAAAACATCCATGACTCAGGAACAAAAATCTGTGCTCATCACACAAATAAATGCCCTTTCCGGGATTCGAACCCAGGCCTGCGGCTCATCATGCAGGGTCACTGCCGACTGAGCCAGACCGGTCATCTAATCTATTACTATTTTGATAAACAAGTGACAAGTCATCACTGACAACCCTGCCCGCATAGTGTGTGACCTTAACCCACCGCAGGCTATAAAACCCCAGTGATAAGGATCATGTGTAGAATTAGAATAACAAAACGCTTTTATTTCACTGTGAGTAGGTACAACATACTATTGAAACGTGTACAACGCACTCGATACGCTTATATTGTTCATTTTAATAGTTTATTTTATAGACATAAATAATATGAGTTATATGAATTATTCACTTGGAAAGGACATAATAACTGTCCTTCACGATTTCGAGAAGTATAGTTGAGCAAGAAACGTAATTTCAGAAAAATCTAGATCTCCTTTCTACAGAAAACTGCATTTTAATGCTCACATGCGTTTGTGTCTAAGTTCTCTAGTTATTTCTCAATTTATTCTAAATATGTAGTGTAACCGTCGTGAAATATGGACGTACCCTTTTGGTTCGGTATCAAAAATTACGAATAGCTCCTTACCTTTATGGCGCAACTCTATTGTTTTTATTATTGCACAGATGAAACGTCAGAAACATTCTTCTTCACTTTCATATAGGTTTGTATTTGATACGCAGTCATCAATTTAATATACTGCGTTACGAATATGTTTTAATTTTTTTATTCTTCTTCACTTTCATATGGGTTTGAATTTGATACACATTCGCAGTGAGTGCACTGCGCAATTGACCATATACTACTTTTATCAGATATTACTTACGTAACTATGAATATGTTTTAGTTGTAATCTTTTTTTATGATCAAGATCATACATGTGCATGGAGGCGGCGAATAGCCGATTGTGAAAATAAGTCAGTGTTATTTATATTACAAACAGCTACAATTATCTTCGCACTCAATAAAATCTATACGGTCGTTAAAACGATATCATAAATTATGTAATTATTATTTATGGTTCTGTTATAGGATGTGTAGATATTACGTTACATTATCAATTAGTTAAGTCATATCACCTACGCGACGTGTCTTCCTACACGTATAAAATAGGCCTTAAGGTATGTGTTAAGAGTTACGAAAAATCAATGGTTGGACATTGTTAGTACCTATTAAAATTGAATGTCCTACATACCTATTAAAAAAGACTACGTGTGTAACTGGGCCATTTTTTTCAAAGTTGTCCACCCCACTTTTTTGTAACATGGGTATTTTTTACGCGATTCATCAATCGCGAGCTCTTTCGATCCTGATAGGAGACAAAAAATGTCCCAAGATTTCCATACATTTTCAAACCTTCCATTCCGTTACCGCCATACAAAATGTATGAAAAAATGGTAACGGAATGGGAAAAAAACCTTGGGACACTTTTTTTCTCCTAGGATTGAAAGAGCTCGCGATTTTGATTGGAAACCACATAAAAATTTCCAAATCCAAAAAAAAGTGGGGTGGACACTTTGGAACTTTGAAAAAAATGGCCCAACTATGCAACTTCAGGTCTAGTCCATTCTCCCATACCCTAAACACGGGTTTATAGTTAGGTACAGTCAGCCAAAAAAGTGGTTTACTACTTTTCGACCTTGTGTTTCAAATAGAGGCGAAAAGTGGTAAACCACTTTCTTGGCTGACTGTATCTATCATCAATAAATAATTAATTCTATAAGTAGGTGCCGCGTTGCCCGCGTTAGGGCCATTTGGACCAACGAAAATTGAGGTTTAACCCGAGGGTTATCCACCATTTTGTATGGAATTTGACAGATGACAACCCACTAACCATGAGTTAAGTAATTGGTGCAAGTGGGCCTTACAGGTTTAACACAAGATAAGAGTAGTACCTAGTAGTAATAAACCTCAGGTTATTGCTGACAGCATATATGTAGATTTTCTCCTCGCAATATTTCAATAAGGCAATAGAAATAAATTGTACAAATACATACATACATACATACATACATACATACAATCACGCCTGTATCCCATAAAGGGGTAGGCAGAGCACATGAAACTACTCAAGTTTCAGTGCCACTCTTGGCAAATAAGGGGTTGAAAGAAAACGAAACTGTGACATTGCATTGTTGCATTGCGTGTGGTGACGGGTTAAGAATTTCACCACCCCCTTTCTTCCCGTGGGTGTCGTAGAAAGCGACTGTGGGATATGGGTTAAATTGTGGCGTAGGCGAGAGGCTGGCAACCTGTCATTGCAATGTCACAGTTGTACAAATATATTTTATATTTCGAGGCAATCTTGCACAGATAAAACGTTTTCCTTTCTACGCCTGACTCGTAAATATTTACAATAAATAAAGACTCCCGATTGTATACATAGTTCTGTTGTACATAAATTAAATATTTGTGATTGCCATGCCTAAAGAATCCATACACTTCACCTGGATTTTAAGACGATACGATACAGGTCAATTCTCCATTCAAACGCTCTCGACTATTTCCTCCCTGGTTTTTGAAGATAGAGCACTGATTTTTTCAACACAGATTATTATTATTTTTATCTGTGTCGGACCGTTTTGATTTTTTTGCTATTTTTATTTTAAAAGACGCTAGAGCCAATCAAAAATTTCTAAAAACGACTTTTTCAATATGGCTCAAAAAAAGGTGTGATACTCAATATCGGTAACAATTAGCCAAAAAATCTAAGCGGTCAGACACAGATTATTTCATTGTTATTCAGATTCTCAAATTTCGTTCCGTTTATATAAGTTTTGAAGGAGGAAACAGTCGAGAGCTGAACCTCGATTTTAAAGATTTTTTCGCAATATCTTTTAACTGAGTTTTTCTTAATAGACATATTGTTTTCGATAAATCTAGTTAATAAAACTAGTATATTTAACTGAAATTCCCAAATTGAAAGGGGGCTCCTTTCCATTTTAGCATTTTCGCTCCCGTAGCGTCTTAATTTTAAGAGTAATTTCAAATGAAAACATCATTAAAAGCACAAGGACTCTTTAAATTAGGCAGGCATTGCCACATTTATTTCTAGGACACTCAACTATATTTTTGTATCATCACTGGAATTCATTCCTACATTAGGAAAGCACTTATGCAGCTGTGTGTACTCACTCTAATCAACCAAAATCAACGAACTCGCAACCTAGTTCCAACACCGTTGTTTAAAAAACCACTCAAACCACAAAATGGTTCCAAATTTCACGGCCCACTTACTCCCGATTCCGACCATTTCGATTTTTGCCGAAGACGAAGTGCTCTAAAACAATCGGAGCGATTTCTAAGTTCCCATAACTTTCTCCTTAAAACACGGCCGCTTCTGTACAAGCAATTTGCACCTACAACCATTGTTAATGATTTCTCAGTAGTGCTCTAGAGTAAGACTAAACAACGTGTTTAGCTCAAATTACACTTTGAAATGAAGAGCTTAGAGGTGATGAGAGTTCTGCCTGGTGGCCTGGGGTAAAGTAACTATGATCATGCAATTCTTACTTTCCCAAACCTACAATAATAATTTAGAGATTTATACATAGGTATATTTGATACGTTAAGGAATATATATTTTTCATTGTATATCTGTATCCGTACCTACTGTACATACTAATAATATTTTTAGGGTTCAGGCCCAAAAAAAGTAAATCTAAATCTTATTCGAAAAAAAAACTGCAACGCAAAAAACACTAATAGGCATATTTTTTTATTCAAGTATTTAACACATTCATTGCCGACGTTCGCATCCTTATTACAATTAACATAATTATATCGCGACGCGAATTCGGCAAAGAATGGGTTAAGATCATGAATGAAATAATAATTGAACATGGAACAGTGTTGTGACCACTGGTGACCGCATCATGACCAATCAGCGATCATCAGTCTGCTTTCTTCAACAATGACCTCACAACATAATGACAACACGCACTTCCTTCCGCACATCGCCGCATTATATCACTCGCATTGCAAGTTATTACAATACATGTATTAGTCATTAGAGTAGGGTTACCAGACGAGGAATTTTAACCGTTTTTCAGGAAATTGTTAACCTACCGCTGGTGACCCCATTCCAATCAGCAATGTCCGAAATAGTAGATAGTTATGTTGTGTCACGAGGGAGAGGGACCAAAATGGCATATTTACAGTGCAGAGATTTTATTTAACCCTGATTGAAGTTAAGAATTCTTAAATAGAATCTTGAGCGTAGTGAGGGACTCACATCTTAACTTCATGTGACACCATAGGCACACCTCGGACACTGGCGATCAAATACATGAAAGAGGCGCATTCCTAGCTCACAATTTAAGCTCCTGTAGGTGAACGCGTACCATGCTTGTATGAATATATGACAGGTCGGCTGTTTTTGACAGGCGGTAACCGAGAGGGGGTGGGCGGCACTTTCAGCGGGGAGCGGGAGTGGCAATAATGTACGTGCCATAGGTAATGTTGTTTAAATCACCTAACAGAAAAAAATCTTCAAAAACATTATTTAAACCTAAAAAAAACATACATACAATCATACATACAATCACGCCTGTATCCCATAAAGGGGTAGGCAGAGCACATGAAACTACTAAAGCTTCAGGGCCACTCTTGGCAAATAAGGGGTTAAAAGAAAACGAAACTGTGGCATTGCAGTGACAGGTTGCCAGCCTCTCGCCTACACCACAATTTAACCCAAAACCTAACCTAAAAAAATTATGCTAAAAAGTAAAAAATAAAACCTCTTAGAACAGAAAACACTTTTCCTTCCTCGGCTTTCCACAGGGATGAAAACTGCCACTGTGGTCACTCCTATCAGGGAAGGAAAAGCCCCTTTCAAAAATGGTGACGCATAATATTTGCAAATCAGGAACTTTGTTTCTGTTAACCCTACATCGGAGTTGAAAGCGCCGGCGCAGCCAGCGAACCATCAAACGGCCCATTCACTAATGACAGGTTACAAATAGACGAAAGCAGCCTCCCATTGTTTGGCCATCCGCAGTGCCATATCGTTTTGGTGAACTGGTTTCTTTATTTTTGGGGTTCCGCGGCGTGGCATTGATTTTCACGGTTGAAATGGAATTGTTATGTGAAATCGAACTGAAGCAGTTGGTAAAATAAGAATAACCTAACCACAAAATTAACATTTTGAACAAAACCCTCGACCGCGACATAGTAGACCGATTTTCATAAACATGGCTAAGAATACTCCCGACCTCACCTTTCAGACAAAAAAAAACTAAATCTAAATCGGTTCATCCGTTCGGGAGCTACGATGCCACAGACAGACAGACAGACAGACAGACACGTCAAACTTATAACACCCCGTCGTTTTTGCGTCGGGGGTTAAAAATGAACAGGATCAACAAACGAATATGCCTTACAGAAATTACTTGCAGAAGGAACAACAAAGTTAAAAAAAAACACATATACTTAATACCAGATTCAGAAGCTTACAAAAACACACACAACACAATACAAATTTTACAGTGCATTTCCCAGTAAATTGATAATTTATGGTCAATTTATATCGCGTACACTTTAACGCGTTCCAGTAGATAAAGAAGGTGGCCAACAATAGTATACAAATTTATGTTCATGACAAACTTAGAACTTCAATACAAAATGACACAGCTTATTTCCTGAAAAACAAGCTTTCACCATCCTCCTTGCGTTATCCCGGCATTTTGCCACGGCTCATGGGAGCCTGGGGTCCGCTTTGACAACTAATTCCAAGATTTTGGCGTAGGCACTAGTTTTTACGACAGCGACTGCCATCTGACCTTCCAACCCGAAGGGTAAACTAGACCTCATTGGAATTAGTCCGGTTTCCTCACGACGTTTTCCTTCACCGAAAAGCGACTGGCAAATATCAAATGACATTTCGCACATAAATTCCGAAAAACATTGGTGCGAGCCGGGGTTCGAACCCGCAACCTCCGGAACGAAAGTCGCACGTACTTACTGCTAGGTTACCAGCGCTTTTCCTTACTTTTTTCACTGACTGATAACATATAGAGGTAGGTATATTCTTCTAATGATTAAGAATCGAATCTGCACACGTAGCCGAATGGCACAATCGCTCACGAAACGCTCACGAAACGAAACTCTCGTAGATATCTATCTCTATCGCTCTTACGTATTGGTGCGACAGAGCCAGACTACCTTTCGCGGCGTTTCGTTTTCGTTTCGCGTCGGAGAAATGCCATTCGGCTACGGCACCTGTTCTACGACACAAATAATTTCGTCTAAGCTCTAACTTTATTATGGCTACTGAAACTTCCGTTTAAAAGATAACTTTAAACCGTTAAACCAGGTTCTGCCTTAACCGTTTTCCCTCTCATTGTTCATCGACCCGCTGAGGCATTGCAACATGTAATTTGGTGTTTGTGAATGAACGTTTTTATGCTACACTGAATTAAATTATGAACAAATTGAATGAGTTCTTTTGTTTAGACAGGTTGTGGGTAGGAAATTTCATCGTAACGAAATGGAAAGGAGAGTTGTTATGCAGTTTTATAGGCATGTTTGTTGCAATTGATGTGTCAGTCAAGTGAGTTATTATGCTAAGAGATAATAATACTATAGGGTTCAATCACAGATGTCATATATACCATAGATCAAGCAAACGTATCTACTTAGCGTGTCAAATGAACTCTGTGAAATCCACTGAGTTGTCCGTCTTTAATCGCAGCTTGCAGCTTTCGGGCGTCAATTTTTGTAAGTTGAAGTCAATCAAAACATAAAAAATGCCTCGTTACGTGATATTCAATTGCAACAACACAAAAATTATGAACAATCAAGAGCCTGAGACATATTTAAAATTACAGGCAAGAAACAACTTCAGTACAAAATTTGACACGCTCGGCCCCTATACAAATAGATGAACTTGTTTCTTCTATCTAAATATAGTTCTGTGGGTTCAATGTATTAGATTACCTTTCAATATCAAATGTGCAATGACGATCAAATGATGTCAACATGTAATGTCTCAATGCTACCAAGTATGTAATAAGGAGGCACACTGACATTTATTTTATCCCGCCTGTGCAAGTGTCACTGTCATTCATATGTGAGAGAGAGAAAAAAATATCTTCTCGCTCTCACGTATGAAATTCTTTATCTGTGCAATGGACTAATAAGGTGGCGCCAGCTAATCTTTGAGTGTGCCTCCTCATTGAGAAAGGATATTTTGTAATTGTTTAATTTAAGCTTTTTTTAACGGCATATTCCCAGATCCTAATCAAGGCGTGCGGTAACGCACTTCCAATCCCTCCGGTACCTATTGCAGGTGTCCAAGTCAGTGGTAACTGCTTACCATTAGGCGACCCTTCTACACATGCCAAATTTTGAAATTACTTACTTAATTGAAACTGTTACACGTCGACCACAAACGATGTAATGAGTTCGAAACGTCGGAAAATTTTTGATAAAATCCGTTTCCATAATTGTAGTTCATGGGTAAATATCGCGGTAAACGAACACAATATACAAAATTTCACATTCTTTCTCTAGAGAAACACACATCAAAAAGAAAACAGAGGATTGCGCAATCGACCGCATGATTACAAAAATGATTACAAATATGATTACAGTTACAAGTTAGTTTGATTAAGTGAAGGGCCGGGATAACGAAATTAATTAAAATTTAAAACGTGTCAGATGCGCTGCGAGGAATGACATTATACGTTTCGTAATGATCAATATTTAATGAAATGGTGTTTGTTCATTTGCTTCGTGAGTGTTGTGAAATAGGATCTGTTTTTTCAATAAGTACTGTATAATCATCAGGCAGGCAAGCATGGTCGCGTGATAAACGATTTAACGTTAGTCCGTCCTTTTCGCACTATTAGTAAGTGCAATAGGGACGCACCGATGCGATAAAGTTTATCGAACTAGTGTGCCTCACTGTTCTAGTAAGAGTCGATAATAGAATCGACAAATAATTTTAATATTTCAGGCTTTATCAGTATTTTTAAATTATGTTCTATTCTACTGTATAGAGGTAGGTACGTACCTACCTCTATACAGTAGAATAGTGAGTTAAGGGTTTTCTTGGTTATTTTAAGTAATTAAAACTAAAATTTCGATTTGTAACATAAAAATTATAAAAAAATATAACTTTCATAATATAAAATTTCTATGACACAATGACATTAAGGCTTATTTACCTTTTCTTTTAGTATGCAACTAATAATAACAATATGAAAAACACCTTATCACCTTTATAACTGACACATCCCCCTATTCTGGCCTCTATTAGTGATACCCTCAGTAAGTGAGACAAACATTGTATTATACCTATCTAACTGAGACCCTGAATAAGTGGAATACCTCTTTAAGTGAGATAAATTTTGTCGTCCCTTGAAGTCTCACTTATCCAGGTTTCACTGTATATCAATTTGTCTGGCTCCAATCTCCAATAGGTCTGGCAATTTGGCTGGCTGTTCCTTACACGTACGTACGTGTAAGGAATACGCATGGTTTATTTGAAATTTTAATGAATATAATAAGTAGATTAGGTATACATTATTTAATCGTGTATAGGAATACTTCAGTTCTTCAATAATCCACAATATTGTTTTAAGTTATAGTAAACAACTGTAACGAGACTTTATATTAGCTTGACTAATTATAATGTAATACCTTATTCTATTAGCAAAATGCATAAATAATTGACACAGTATGTTGCACCGCAAATATAATAGTCAAAACAAATCAATCAATCATGCGTGTCAAATTAATTAAACAACTGTGTCTAATGTATTTGATTTAGATTAATTTCCATTAATTACAATGTGGTTTGAATAAATTAGGCACGTTTCTATTTAATTGCAATTGAAACACTTAAACCATGGTCCAGTTTTAAATAACTTGAAAATACTCTTCTAAGGTACCTATATTTCACTAGCAGTACTTTTAAAGTCATTTCCCTCCATGCAAACGTACAATTTCATACCATTCCATTATAGATAAAAATACCGCCAACCATAAATTACAGTGTGAAAATTGTCTCAAAACATTGCTGTCGGAACTAAAGTAGTTCAATTTATTGAACCGAGACTTTTCAAAGTGGTTCATGAAAAGTCGTATTTTGTGTTAAACGTTTATAATGTTACTCCCTTTTAGAACAGTAACGGTGCATCGGCACTTCCCTGCTTTCTATTGTGAAATATTGCTCTAGGAGATAGGTCTTGCATTGTGGTGCAGAGATGGCCGGAGTCGCCAAGATTGCAATAATTGGTACATTGTTGGCCTCTTGCCGATGCCGCGCATTGTCAGGTTATGAGAAGGTTCCGCGACGGAAAACGTTTCCGCAGGAATTGTCATTGTATGTTCAACTACTTTGAAAAGACGATAAAGGTAAAATATTTATATTTGGTCAGTTTATAGTTATTTAAAAATTAAAATTCATACAAATATGATGTTTTAAGTAACCCACGCAATGAATGCATCTGATTATTTAAAGCAATGACTACTGCGATGAGGCATCATATTTCAATAAGCGTATTTATAACTTTTACCCGCGGCTTCGCTCGCGTTAAATTCGATAATTGTGGAATCACCCCCGATTTCAGGGAAATGGGGGGTTAGAAAGAGACAAAAAGTAGCCTATGTCAGTTTCCATCCCTTCAACTATCTCCACTTAAATAATAATGTCAATGCGTCGCTCCGTTTTGCCGTGAAAGACGGACAAAGAAACAGACACACGCACTTTCCTATTTATAATACCAGTATTGATTTTATTACTTAATATTATAAATTTATAACCTAGCCAATACCCATTATCTTTAATAATAAACCGGCATAACGTTGCCGTTACTTCAGTATCTATTACTTGATTTATATTTTATAGTATTTACCGATAAAAGGAGAAATGCTGTAAATAACAACTGGTTGTTTTCATTGAATAATATTCTCTTGAGAAATACACGTGGCATAATAAGTAAAAAGGGAAACGACTTATAACGGTTTTTCTTATCGTATTTCATTCAAATTTAGAATATTAAATCTCGGTATTTTATGTTGCTCCTATAACAAAAATTCTTTTGAGTTCATCTATAAATGGTTCCATTATGTTTAAAACGTCTACAATATTGTTAAAAATAAAAGCTAACGTAATAATTAATTTCCAATCACAAACGAAGGAAGGTTTCTCATGTTTAAAAACGGAGTTATACTTGTAGTTTTAAGAGTATATTGAACTGCATTTCGGCTATTCCAGATAATCATCGCGAGCATTTTAGACATCAATTCTCTCACATAAGTAATAACTTTGAAAATAAACAAAATTGGACTTTACTTCTGTATAACTCACATAAAACATGTGTATAGGTAATTAATTTACAACCCGTTGACCACGAATGCTGTAAAGTGTTCGAAACGTCGGGATGAATTGTAAATTCATTATACGCGATATAATCCGTTTCCACGGTTTTATTTCATCAGTAACTATCGCGGTAACCGAAGACAATATTATGTGTACGTGTATTCAGTCCCATGCTAAGTTTATCAAGTGTCACACTTTTTCAATCGAGATGGACTTAGCAAATTGAAATTGCGTCTGTAAAGTATGCAAACCTGGGCCATATTGCAAAATGATCGTAAAAGCAGTTAATACCGTTATTGGACAATCGGGAATCTCACTATTAGCTCCGAGCGTTTAGAAACCCAGTCAAGATTGAATTCCAGTTTAATTCCCCAACCTCTTATCTAACTAGACGATCCTATTTAACTAGATACTTCAATGCTCGCTTATTAGGTTGCTTTTTCATTGTAGATGGTAAATGAGATATTAGGTGTAGGCGTTTAGGGGAATATACAGCTGTACTGAATACACAGACTACATAGACTCCGCATTATGAAGCGTTTTCAGAGAGCGCGTGGTTACCAAAGACACATATTTATGTAGGTATGTACAATTTTACTGGTAAATTATCACGATTCGAGCAACACAATTAAGTAGCATATAGTATATCACTCCAGGTTTAACCTTAAGTGCGTTTTCACATTATCCGATCCGATATCGGATGTCGGAAGGATTTTAATAGAAAAAATCCAAAATGGCGCTTGTAATATATGGGATATCGGTACGACATTCGATATCGGATCGGATAATGTGAAAATGCACTAAAACTCATGTTTTTTGTAAATATTCCAAAATTACACGAGTGCTGTTTATAAACGTTGAAACAACCTAAAAATTGTATTCTTATAATAGTTATAATAATATGTATGTCAATGAGGACAGTTACATTTTTAGGGTTCCGTAGTCACCTAGGAACCCTTATAGTTTCGCCATGTCTGTCTGTCTGTCCGTCCGTCCGTCCGTCCGCGGATAATCTCAGTAACCGTTAGCACTAGAAAGCTGAAATTTGGTACCAATATGTATATCAATCACGCCAACAAAGTGCAAAAATAAAAAATGGAAAAAAATGTTTTGTTAGGGTACCCCCCCCCTACATGTAAAGTGGGGGCTGATATTTTTTTTCATTCCAACCCCAACGTGTGATATATTGTTGGATATAGGTATTTAAAAATGAATAAGGGTTTACTAAGATCGTTTTTTGATAATATTAATATTTTCGGAAATAATCGCTTCTAAAGGAAAAAAAAAGTGCGTCCCCCCCCCTCTAACTTTTGAACCATATGTTTAAAAAATATGAAAAAAATCACAAAAGTAGAACTTTATAAGGACTTTCTAGGAAAATTATTTTGAACTTGATAGGTTCAGTAGTTTTTGAGAAAAATACGGAAAACTACGGAACCCTACACTGAGCGTGGCCCGACACGCTCTTGGCCGGTTTTTTTAATACAAAATAAATCCACAGTGCAGACTTCGTCGTCTATTGCACACACAGCTAGATCAAGCGGTTGCAATGGTTGCATTCTCATACTTAACAACTACGGGACAACATAATTATGTATGTGTGTGGTGACTTGTGACTTTGAGTTGGCTTGAATGCCCCGTCTAGTAGTTGAGGTCTACGACTGTATAATAGCTAAGAGCTATGGGTAAGATGGTGGATAGCGGTGCAATTGATATTAATAACACGGTATACGGTTGTTTGTTTTAGTTATAGCTTACCATTTCTAGTTTAGATAGTTGTCGTGTTATGTTATTGGGCCGTTTATTATATTGGCAAACGTTATATTATGATTATATGTTATTATCGTCACAACTATAGTTTTTTCGATGACGCGTGTTGAAATATACAACACTATTTCAACTGTCACTTTTATCAGGATATAATAATTATTAGGTACGCTAGCGTATAAAAGTTGGTAAATGTAAAATGTATGTAAATTTTTCTTATATTTTATTTTACATATCCCATATAATAGTCCCATAAATCAAAAAGAAACCTCATTAGACAATTTTTAGTGAGAGAAAATAATAGTGAAAACAAGTTAAATTATGCACCATCCATTAACATTTGTTTTTTTTTTGCACAAATGTATGAAAAAAATCTCTGAAACGCACATAATTAGTTTAATCAACCTTATCGATTATGTTGCTATAACTCAAAATAATAAAACCCTTGAACCTTAACGCACACAATGAGAGTGATAGAATAGAAGATCCTGACCTGATTAAATAGTTATGCATAAGAATAGACTTTGTAAGTGCTGCATAGTTATGATTATTGCGTCCTTAATCAATTTAATCATACACAAAATCCGCGTAGTCTATTTATTAAATTTGTTACAGTCTCCGATTGCTCGCAAAGTCTATCAGGGCCTTTTCAAACCGTTTAGAATAACTTATACACAAATTACAAGAGTTAAGCGAAAAGAAATCACTGATTGTACCAAGAACCTAGACAACCGTTACGCGCCCCACATACATGGTCGCATCAAAGACATGTTTGTTCCTAACACAAAGCAATAACGTTCAAAATGTGTTTTATGTCGATACTACTCGTAGTCTGCCTAGCCAAAGTGACAATTTTTGACGCTATGTCGTGATACTCGCGATTGAAACGCAAAAATCTGTGGCGCCACTACAGAAGACATTAAAGACAGCTGACAAAAAAGTAGAAATTAAAAATTAGCAACATCGTAGTGTCCCCGCTTACTCACTCATTGACTTGAAAGGGCAAAAATAAAAATAATAAATGGGCTTACTCTTGGCCACAGACTAGCCAAAGGCAAAGACGTGGCCTACGATGGAGTGAGCTCGCCAAGAAGATGCCTGATCACCCTAGATTTGCAGGTTGTCGGGTTATATGAGCTCGGAAATATAGGTTTCTAATGGGTCGGCGACGCGCATGTGACACCCCTTGAGTTGCAGGCGTCCATAGGTTACGGTGGCCACTTTCTATCAGGCGGACCGTATACCTGTTTGCCACCGGCGTGGTATTAAAAATATATATATAGCCGCCGGCAAGGAATTCCACTCCTCTCATAAGAAAAGAAGTCCATAAGAACTCTCACTCCATAATAAAAGAAGAACCAAAGCGCTTCGTGCGAATTCGCGGAATCTACCAAGTATAGGGTTGCAAAAAAACGGTTTTTTTTTCTGGCTTGAAAAAAAACATGAAAAAAAACCGTGAAAAAAAAAACAGTTTTTTTTCTGGAGTATGTTTTTTAATCTAAAGTACGAAATCTCAAAACTTGCAAAGCAGTTAATACTTTTCTACGGTATTTTAGACTTAATGTTAACTATTAAACGAATTTAATCAAATAACTTTAATTTCTGGTCTTATAAAAGTAACATTTACGAAATCTGTAGTTGATAGTTATCACTATTTATTGTTGGTAACACCACTGCCTCTCTACGCTGCACGCAGCATCGGGGATTCCCCAATAAACGTTTGTATACTGAATGTTAATCAAATTAAAATGTACGTTATTGTTATTGAAACACGTTACAAGTCACGAAAAACCGTTATTGTCGAATTATTTGTTCATCTGAAAAAAAAACATATTTAGAAAAAAAACCATGGTGCTCGGTTTTTTTTTATGTTTTTTTTCATAATTCTGAAAAAAAACATTTGGTTTTTTTTCTATTTGCAACCCTAACCAAGTAAGAATGGAAACCGGCCGTGCGTCTAAGTATCCGATGGTAGAATGGGGACGGTGGAATAAGCTCGTGTAGCCCTTGAGCACATTCACATTCCCCGAAGTGCAAACTGTAAAACACCGACAGATTAGGGCATTTTTTAATTTCTACTCTTTTTTCAGACTGTAACTACGAAGCGTAAGCGTTGTGACGTTGGCTAGGTACCCAGTACAGCCCAGTTCAGCCATTTTACCATATCAATGGGGCTAACAATGAGATGCATGCTTTCTGAGAGAATGCACATGGCACACATTTTAGAGAAAATGATTTATGAGACTAAGTCCCAAAATTATAGCGGGATATGTCACTTTGATAATCGGTAACGGGATGATTCTGATTGATGGTGATATAAATAACTTGATATACATATTTGAATAGATACGTATCGTACCTATATTTCATTTGTTTAAATAAAATTATGACGAATCTAAAACTGAAATACGGATGGCGACACTGCAGTGTTATGCTATGCATTTCCACCAAGAATAAAAATAACTATGAGGAAATGATACAGAAAATCGTCAATTTCCTTAATAACCGACTGTCACTATGAAAAGGGCATATCCTCTCTTTTTTTATTTCCATAACGTAACAAACTATACCTACACTAAAATCTTACAAATAAAATTATTTTCATATATTAAAATAAAAAATTTTGCACTAAATGTTCTTAAAATTTTCGGCATACGGAATTTTATTGGAAAAGTTGGTCCAAGTAACGTGACATTGACTTATAAATTTTGTCAACAACGTCAACTAGTTTAAATTAATAAAAATACATAAATTCAAACTTCCAGGTATAAAACTGCAAACGCATGAGGTACAAGGTTAACTACTTATGCCAAGTTGTGAATATAGCAGTTTTTATTACCTACGATCCAATTAAATAGTTACTCAGTTTGACGTGGCTGTTAACTACTGGTTAACATAATTATATGACTAATGATTTACTTTTTATTTAGTCTATTAGCAGTTAGAAGCTATTTGCTGTAGAGTAAATAATTTGAGTACATTTTTTAACTGGTGCAATTGAAATTATAATGTGATACAATAGAAAAAAAAACATTATCCGGTACAATATGTAAATATTCTTAAATACCTAATACTCATAACCAAACTTAAGACTTAGTAATGATGTTTATGATGACCATACTCACTTTTACAAACAGTTTTTATAATGTTTCTCCGTTTAGCCTAAGGTTAGCTGGTAGAGGAGGCCTTCTGGAATTAAATTCGACATTTGCAGGTCCAATTTTTACAGTGCAATATATAAAGTTAAAAAAAACTGCCTATTACTGCTGGGCAGGCCACGGGCCTGCTCTCAATGCACAATCCACAATATACTGTAGGATATTAACTCCGTATTAAATAAAATATTTCATATTGTATTATGATGATGCCATTTATAATAATGCCCATTGTTTATAAACATTCCGAGGAAACCTGTACCAGTTATCCTAGTAATCTTATCTATGAATCCTAAGCAAAGGTATTGTATTTAAAACGGGTACTTTTTTACCTCGGTGAGAGGCTGCCAGCCTTGGTGCTGATATTTAGCACACTTCCTACTCTGCATCTAACAACACTATTATAATGCTGTCGGTGATATGCAGTCTATTACCACAATTATGTATGTATGCATTTATTTATGTTTATATGTGTGTGTATTCTCTGACAAATATGACCTCGGTTTCTTCAGAACAAGAGTAAGCTATAACTGAACTGACGTGATGAGCTATGTAATTTGTACAACTTAGTCTTTGTCTACAATTTCCATCAGGGTATATAACCAAACGCACAAACGCTTCGTATCTATAGGTATCTCTATCGCTCTTTCGTATTGGCACGACAGAGCCAGACTGCGTTTCTTCGACAACGATTGTCATTTCGGATACGCCGGCGATGTGATAGAGTAAATTGTTAAATTGAAATACTTATGTTTACTGATTAAGTTTAAAAAGGTGTTAAACCACTAGTCTGCGTACCTATTGCATGCGCCAATTTCTTCGGTTACCGCGTTAGTTATTCGTTACAAAACACATTCTAACGTTTAGAACACTTTACCTCCGTTTCCATAATTATAATAAACTAGCTTATGCCCGCGGCTTCGCACGCGTTAGAAAGAGACAAAAAGTAGCCTATGTCACTCTCCATCCCTTCAAATATCTCCACTTACAAAAATTACGTCAATTCGTCGCTCCGTTTGGCCGTGAAAGACGGACAAACAAACAGACATACACACTTTCCCATTTATAATATTAGTATGGATAAATAAATAAATATTGGGGACATCTTACACAGATCAAAAATGTAAAATGTACGTAAATGTTGTACTTATGAGAAATAAATATTGCTAATGAACAGCAAATATTATAATCTGCACGATGTTTTCAGTTATTAAAATACTTAAAGGTCTAAGGCACAATACTCAATACAAGTCCTATTGGAAATAAGTACTGTGACATTTTTATCGATTACTATTATTCAATAAATACTGCATTGCACTACTGATCAACAATCCATTTACTGCACATAATCATATACAAGGACAACACATTCCATTCTCGTGCAGATCTTCACATGTCTTGTATGCATAACATAATTGGAAAGAAATGCTGGCAGCCTAGCTGAAGTGACAATCGTTGACGCTACGTGGCGATGGAAACGCAGTCTGGCTCTGTCACACACACCACTACAGAAGAGATAAGGAGAGATAGCTACGAAGCGTAAGCAAATGTGACGTTGGCTAGGTATGGTATGCGTTAATGACCGCTGGATGTGTACTATTACACCGTTTACGCTGTGTGAACATTGTTGGATGCGTTTTCTTAATAGCTTCATTTTCGAGGAAATTATTTATGGTAGCGTAGATAATTCTTATTAATTTGTAGATGCATATCAGTCGAGATAGAAGTGCCAGACCGGTGGACATAGTTATCCCGCAATTCATAAGCATTTCGGTAATTCGAGGTAGTTTGAAACGGCACGACGTCACGATTTCATTTTCTACCTCTTACAACGAAAGGTACCCTACTGTCCCCTTCCGATTTGATTGATTTTTATTATAAATGTTATAGAGTAGTCAAAAATAACAGACACGTATTTTTTTATAGCGGCCCAAACTCATTCTATTATCAATAATCATCGACGGCTGATTATTAGATCCGGCACCGGCAGATCGCACGCGTGAATTTTAATTTAACTTAAAAAAAAAATATTACGGTCTGCCGGATCGTACTACCAACCACCAGCATAATATGACCATACAGCATAGACAAAAAATCTGAGATTAGAAGTTAGAAAAAATAGCGTCTGATCGTTTTTCATTTGTCATCTCAAATCATTTTAAATGCGTACATTCTATGTATTGAAATGTACATAGGCACTAAGTATGATCGTGCGAAGGTGTCCTTAGTTTTTCTTTGTCACTTTCCAGTTTTATCTGAATACAATCATACCCGGCAATACAAGACAAGCATGAAACTAGTAGATCCAGCATAACCACTTGTCATAGAAGGCTATATGTAACTATGCGAGTATTTTCATTATAAAACCAGCCTGGATTGACATGCAATGCCATTTGTTTATACAATTATGTCCTTATTTGTGTTTTCTCTTGAAAAGTTAATGTTTGTATAATGAGATTTTTTTTACTTTGGTACAACCTAACGCGCATTATTTTGTGTGTCAAAAATTGCCCTTAGTGGGTCAGAAGTAATTCACGTGCCAAATCATGATCACGTAATTATTTAATATAAATATTCTTTAACATTTTTTGATATGCAACATGCTTACGTACAGTAAACCAATTGGAAGGAACCCTAGGCCACTCTACAGTCATGAATGTGATAATTACAAGCAGTAAGAGATTTCGTACAATCTGATTTATAACGTCACTATGACATAGTTCTACAGTGGCCTAGGGTTCCAATTGGTTAACTATACTTACCTTAACTAGGTATTTATACTATTTACTTACCCAGCAGTCACTATGCTACTAGCAATGTGGTAGTTGTAGTAGAGTAAAAGTCACCAATTACCTGAAAATACATAAACATACTTATAATTAAAATCTCTAGAGCTATTAAATAAAAATATAAAATTTTCAACATAGATAATCTCCAATAAGTTATTTAATTTTAGTAACTAACACAAAAATAAATATTTTATAAATGATATTTAAACTTCAATAAACAATAACCCTAAAACCCTGTTTCCCGTATCCTCTGCCGCGTTTGAAAACAACATACTCAGAAAGTTTTTCACAACCAAAATGACATACACGCCTTTCCATGTCCCGTGTTTCCTAGTAGTAAGGTCCACAATTTTATGAGATTTCCTTGGCGTCGGCAAAATTGTTGTAAACTTTCCCGGCACAGTGGCCAGGTTCCAGCGCAATTAGTAGCCATTATAGAATATTATAGAATTTTATGGGATAAGTCACCGTGCCGCGGCAACCTTCATTATAGCCATGATGGACTTCGCGGTACACTAACTGGGAATGGAAACGGGTCAATTTGTGGAAGGCTTGGCATAAATTATGGTAGTACGATAAAAGGTAAGTACCACGCTCTTATTTACTTTACTTTGTAAGGCTGACACTAGGCTCGCCGAGTAGAATCTCATCTATTCGCCTTCTGCATTTACTATGAAACTTCATTGGCAACGCGTCGAATTGAATTCACCGTTCATAGTAAATGTATGGAAGACTCGATTCGACGTGGCTCGATTTCGCGTAAGTGGACGCCAACCTGTATAGTCTGCCCGCTTCTCTAAGATCAGTAAGATGACACGTCTTCTTCTAACTGTATTAATGACATAAGGATGGGTAGTCTATCTCGCGGCGACATTCGCGGCAATCATGTGCTAACCTTGCAAGTAAGGTTTACTGAATGTATAGCGAACGCGATATTACAAAACGGGCAGGCTATAAAAAAACTGAGCAACTAAGCATTGACCTTGCAACTTAATGTGAAATATGGAATTCAAATATCAAGCAAACGTTTCTACTTAGCGTGTCAAATGAACTCAGTGAAATCCACTGAGTTGTCCGTCTTTACTCGCAGCTTGCAGCTTTCGGGCGTCAATTTTTGTAAGTTGAAGTCAACCAAAACATAAAAAATGCCTCGTTACGTGATATTCAATTGCAACAACACAAAAATTATAAACAATCAAGAGCCTGAGACATATTTAAAATTACAGGCAAGAATCAACTTCAGTACAAAATTTGACACGCTCGGCCCCTATACAAATATAGGAATTTGTGTCTTCTATCTAAATTAAGTTCTGTGAATTCAAAGGTAATATGTATTTCTATAAGGATAGTAGTAGAAGTAGCGTGCAAGATAATGTGTATTATAAATTGTCATCAATCAAGAAAAATGTAAATTATTGCGTAGTCTTAGTTATTAAGTAAAACTGCTAAAGCATTAGTAGGTAAGTACCTTCCCACTCAATAAAATCGCATCCGCTTAAGTGCGTCGGAATCATCTGCCAACTTCATTTGTCTCACGAGAATCAAAGGAAAGCGAAAGCGTTTTTGCTCAACTTTTAATTGAGCTTGTCACCTTAAATTATTATTTAAGCGCCGACGTAAGACTTTCTTCAAGCTTACGATTGTTACACGCATTACGACAGGTTATAATCTCATTTATTTACCACGAACCATTGTGAAGGTCTGGGAACAAGACAGCGCTCGCAAAAACCGATCCCGCTTTCATCTCGCTTTTGCGTTTCGTTTGTTTTTCACACAAAGCCTTTGTGACGACGGTTTTTACGTTTCGTGACTGTTGTTTCCGTGACTCGAACGGTTTGACGTAAGCATTAGGCGCAAAAGTGTTGCCTGATAATGAGCGCCATTCATTGGCGCGAAGTGCACTCAATTTGGTACAATTTCTTTAAAAATAACGAAGAAAGCGGCCTTTCCATTTTTGTTCATTGCCAGATTCGTAAAACATGAAAGAATTGAAAGAGAAATAATAGTTATTTGTTATACAAGGGGGCAAAGTTGTATTTTAACGCCGAGTGTGGAATTGAAAAACGAGCAAGTGAAAGGATTCTATAGTTGAACCACGAGCGAAGCGAGTGGTTCGAGAATAGAATCCTGAACTTGCGAGTTTTTTTAACACACGAGAAGTAAAATACATTTGCACCCGAGTGTAACACAAAACTTTTCCTCTCACTATAGCGAGGAAACTACAACGCAAAAAATGCATTTATCACTGCTTCCAGTAGTTCCACAGGTGGTAAATCATCTTTATTACTAGATTCACCTACTTTTATCAATTTTAAAGCAGTTAATTTGACTTTATTCAAGGTCAAATTACTTTACCCACTAGTGGATAAAATGCGTTTTTACCCGCTGGTATTAAAGGACAAAACACGTGTTTCCGAGCTAGTGAGGGGAAAAAGATATTTGATACCGGATTTACAACTAAAGCTAACTAACATGAATAAGTACTATCAGCTGCAAAAGTGCATGGCGAATTTATCAGTGAATTCATTCATAATTTCTCCATGGACTTTTGCAGCATTTAGTGAATATTTTTAATATGTATTTCCTTATTATTTATAATTAATTTGAGTTGAGTATATATAAAAAAATATGTAATACATAGATAAAAGTTATCACTCATTGGTGGTTGCTAATTGCTAAAAAACTAATACATAACATAACTTTTTTCTGATATTTGTAACATACCTAATTAAAGTATTATTCTCTCGCAAAAACATTAGGATTTTCTTCACTCTCTCGTTACATTTCGTTTCACTGCGGATCTATCGGATAATCACTTTCCACTTAAGTGGTCATTAATCGTGGCTATTAAATAAAGTCATGCGCGAATAACGGGAATGTCGTTTGCGTGAAGACAAATCTGTCCATATGTTAATATTTTTTTCCTTTTCCTAGAATGGCAAAAAGTTACTTTGGTTATCGCGGAAGATGCATCGAGTCGTTGACAAATTTTAGATTGGTATCAAATAAGCAATTTCAGTATCAAAACCAGTACCTAAGCACCATTATCACCTGATCGCCGAAAATAAATATGCATATATTATTAGGTAAAAGGATTATGTTTAAAGATTCTTTTCATCCGAAAATTAAATATATTTCGAGGGTGGATTACTTGGGGGAACCGTTTCATACGCACTATTGATGTTGACTGTTCTACGTCTAAGTACTGACAGCACGTATTGAAAAAATCAGAAGAAAACTTTCCACGACAGCGAGAATCTAATACATAAAGTTAAGTACATAACTAAACCTTCTCACCCAAACAAATAGATAAATTCCGCTTTTTCAAGACTTATAGTTTTATAGTTTTAGGATTTTATAGTTTTTATGTACCTACCTACTACCTATAATATACCTTATACGGCAGGTCTCCATCCTTACTTGGTGGATATTCCACGAATCCGCACGAAGCGCTTTGCTTCTTCTTTTCTTATGCGCACTGCCAAGGAGTGGAATTCCTTGCCGGCGGCTATATTTCCGAGCTCATATAACCCGGCAACCTTCAAATCAAGAGTGAACAGGCATCTTCTGGCCATCGTAGGCCACGTCTTTGCCTTTGGCTAGTCTGTGGTCAAGAGTAAGCCCATTTATAATAAAAAAAAAAAAAAAAAAACCTAGTTAGTAGTAGTAGTATACATATAACCTAAACCCACAGCTAACGTATTGCATTTCAAATGTCAATAGTGCCCGATAATTTCACAACACGTTCTCTTTAACATTTAGCATTCGATAGGACACAACTTAATGTCCGTGAAAGTACTGGAACTAAACGATAAATGGTGACTAATAGGCCATTTTAAACTAGGCTAAGTAGCAATACTGGTATTTAATATATTTATCATGGCTCGGTGATAAATCTGTAGTCAAATATTTTGTCACGAGATTATAAAGGTCATGATTACAACGCCACGCACAATTCAAGATTTCTATCATTGTTGGTTCTGAAATCTCATTTCATCATAGATTATCTTTGAAGGGAGATGAAAATCTCCGCAAATACGACAACGACGTAGATTTTAAGATCTCCAGTATGACACATTTTTATTAAAAAATAAATGGAATAAAATTATTATTTATAAATATATATTATTTTGACGACCGGTCTGGCCTAGCGTGTAGCCCTGCCTGCTAAGCCGTCGGTCCCGGGTTCGAATCCCGGTTAGGGCATTTATTTGTGTGATGAGCACAGATATTTGTTCCTGAGTCATGGATGTTTTCTATGTTCTGTGTAAGAACGTCCTATAATATTTATTTATTTTATTTATTTACATATAATTAATACAGTTTTCGACGGTCTTACCTATTATAAAAATCTAAACGAACGGAAACATACAATGTTCAATATCTGCTCTTAAAACTCTGAAATATTGGTTACAAAAATAATGCCAACATATCTTGTTTGTCTCATTATTCGCCTATTCCCATATAGCTCTAAGGTCGTATGACTCGTATTTATTTCTATATTTACCAAAAACAACATTAACGATCCATAAATAACGATTTCATTACAATAGAGCAGTTAAATGTTTAATAACAGACTCGGTTTCGAAACGCGACCTTTAGTTATTGCTTTGTTCACATTAGATTAATTGATAATTGCACTGAATGCAAATTATAATAGACACAGACTACACAGACTCCGCATTATAAGGCATTTACAAAAAGCGCATGCTCACCACCTCACCAAACATACATAATATGTGTAACAAAAATGGTGGTGATCCGTTTAGTATTCAGTATCGTATTCATCAGGAAAAAGTTTCGCGCGGCCCGGCTCATACAAAAGTGAAATTTTTTTTAGCGAAAAAGAAATTTTCTTCTACTTTTTCCTGATAAGAATACGATACTGAGTACGCCCTTAAACGGATCACCACCATTTTTGTTACACTCTGTATGTATATAGTACATTTTTACTGCTAAAATACCACCAGCAATTACTACGGGAGATTTTATGTACGGTGATTTTGAGTTAGCTTGAATGCACCGTCTACCTAATAGTTGAGGTGGTCTGTGAAGTACTTAAACTTCGTACGCCCGTGGCAATTAAAAAATAAATGATTTGTGCATTGTTGGCAAACGAAGATTGAAATGTGCGCGCTAAATAGACATAAAGATTTATGCATAGATACCAATCAAGGTATCGCGTTAACTAATACTATACTGGCACTGCAAAGCAAGTTAGTAATTAGGGCCTAAGGCTGCAGTTTTTTTTATGGGCGCTAATAGGAATAATTGCGGTTAACACAAGGCCTAAAAGGAAGACCAAAGAAAATCGCGGGTTTTTACAAGCGCAAAACTAGTGCCCACGATCAATCTTAGAATTAGTTGCCAATGTAGACCCTAACACAGTATCCTAGGCTCTGATGAGCAGTGGGTTGCCAAGGTACCCTTTAGAGGTACATAAGTAATATAAGTAATATGTATCTAGAGCGAAAAAATAGTTCATCAATACTATTCTTGCAGTCCTAAGTCCTGACTCAATAGTTTTAGTTTTTTTTTTAATATCAATTATTATATTTTTTTTCCAAAATCTAACATAACTCGCATGAAAATCACCCTTATCAAGAAAATAATTATATTTAAGTAAGGGGGCCAGTTACTGGCAAATTACCCCCAAGTCATGTCTTACTAGCGAACCTATAATTAATAAGCTGCGATTTTTAAGTGATATCCAAATGGGCCTTTAGGTCTTATGTCGAAACCTGATTCGTGTTTCAGCTTAACAATAATTTCTGGGCAATGCGTGCAGCGCTTACAAAACACCATCTTGATATGCATTTACGACGTTAGTTTCAACACTTGGCTTAACTCCATATAAATTCTTAGGCATTTGCCACTTTGCGATGCATTTTAAATTAATTAATCTTTAAATAACAATAAAACCATTTCAAGACCTACGCATAACCCAAGGACAACGGTGAAGGGCCCATCTTTAGCAGATCTAAATCCGTTCAATAATGTAAGTTAATCTTAAAACAGTGGCAACTAAGCTCAGAATACAACGTTTTCAAATGAAATAATAGCAACAATAACATTGCTAAATCTCCATCTAAATAGTTTACCATTGTATTCAATAGACTATAAGATAAAGTTCAAGTTACAATAAAGGAACTTTATACATGCATCCTCAGCCAAGACTTGGCATGCGGTGGTACAAATGCCATGCTCTACTCCACCCGTAACGATATTTGAAATGTCAAAATCGTGATTTTTGTCGAGAAATGTTTCGCAAACCATGTGCAATGTATGAAGCCTACCTTACATTCCTGGTAGTCAATAAAATGTGGTTTACCAATACAGAAGGGTTCTCATGCCTCAAGTGCTATAAGAAGGTTTTCTCTCAAATTCTCACTGAAATTCGTTCTTAAAGAAGAAGCTTAAGGTCCTCTTAGACATGGAACGTCACAAACGATAATGAATCACATAATGTCAGAGGAATGACACTTAGGTACCAAGTTCTATCGAGACATGATTTTATGGTGTAAATTGCATAGATAGACTTCACTAAATGCATACATCGTGCCATAATTCGAATTACTTTCAACCCCTTCATTGTTTAGAGTGGCACTCGAATTTGTGGCACTTTCATATGCCTATCTCCTTTTGGAAATACCTATACGAGTGAGTTAATGTAGGTAATGTACATACTCTGCACCAGTTCACGTACATCGTGATCTAAAAATATTTTCGCTTACATCAATATAATACTTAATGGTAATTTCAAAACGGCGGTAAAAATTGAATTCCTCAGAGACACTGTAATCTCCAATTTAATGGCATTGAAGCAGTTTCATGGTCCAGAAAGCGCACCAATTTATGATGAGCCACTTCAGAAATCACTGCCATCACAAATGGAAGGCCTTTTACATGTTTAATCCATCCATTTTAAGAAGTTCCATGGTTTCATGTCTCTCGGTTGGTATAAAGGGTTTTTTAAAACTGGTTGGGTTAATAGAAATATTTGGATCGAGAATTTCGATCGGTCACGGTTGACCTCGAATCGCGGAAGAAAGGTAACAATGACAAGGTCCAATTACTTCTTTTGTTTCTTTACCTCTCATAGCCTTTTAATGTTTTGTTTCAACGGTTTTATTTCTTAAGTTCGCTATTGAATTGTAAGGACTTGAAGCTTTACGAGTGTACAAAATAACAAAATATGGGTGTAATACCTACAGTATATACCTAACCAATATCTGTTTTGTTGCACAAGGTCCACTTAATTAGATACTTAAAATAAGTGCCACCAAGTGTGAGTGCCACCAAAACGTTAATTATATACTGATTCTGATTTTCCAAACCAGTTTTCACAAACATGGCAAAGGTAAAATATCGCTTTTAAAGAACTGCAAAAAGTTACTTACAAGAGGATATTTTAAAAAAGCAATAAATATAGCAGATATTTGATTATATTTCATGCATATTGAAATGATTTACAAACAAAATACCTTAAAGACTAAGAATGCATTTGTATCTCCAAATCCAAAATGAGCTCAAAGTCGACAAAATGGACAGACGCGAGACGTGAGATACCCAAACTTTTCCGCTAAAATATGAAATCCTTATTAAGGAGACGTACTTCAATTCAGAACTTATGTTTTATGCACATTCCTACATTCAGCAAGCGGCAGAACAGTGTCATGAGTCAAGGTAAATTCCAGACCGATGTCACTTCAAATGTAAGCCCTCCGCCGTTCACCAGTAAACCGTACAGTCAGCAAAATATATTTATACATCGCCTTATAGCAATAGAAAAAGATGCAAAAGCATGAACCTGTCTGTACAAGTGTACAAGGCTCGCAAAAACAGAATGATTAGCGATCTCGTCTAAATGAGTCAGTCACGACGCGAGTACAAAGGATATCGAAACTATGCGAGTGGAAGGATCTAAGTTCTAGAAAGTATAGAGGTAGCTATTTCTTGGGCAAGAAATATATCTGGAGCCAGTTGTTTATTTTTCTTGTTTTCTTATAATACAAGATATTCTATAAAAAAAGGAGTATATAGAGTTCAAAAAAAAAAATGTGTGTCTATATCTTTTGGCTATATCTCAGTTTAGAATTTGAAATGCAACATTTAGTAAGTCAATTTCGTATGACAATCTACGAGTTTTACATCTAGTTATGATAGGTAATTAAACACTTTAATAGCAGTTTCCATAAAAATGCGTAAGTTTATTAAATATAAAACCGTTTTAATAATTACCTCCTTGACAAAGTGAATGTGATCTGAGGCTTACATAAACTAGTTTTGTCCTTAAATATACCTGTAGGCCTAGCACATGATGGCCGCGGGAGTATGTCGCCGCGAGATAGATGCCACGTCTTCTTCTAACTGTATTAATGACATAAGGACGGGTAGTATATCTCGCGGCGACATACTCCCGCGGCCATCATGTGCTAGGCCTACTGCAAGATCGTATTGACCAACATGATGTATAAAATTTCAGGTTTTTTAGTTTGTTTAACGGTAAACAATGAAGGTAAATCTGTGTTTGTGTGCCTCTTTGTTGAGCCAAATTTTCGGTAACGGTCCACCCCAAAGTTGTATATAAAACAAATTAGCACTATACGCAAAACACAACCACCTCAACTACTAGAAGGGATGGAGAGTGACATTATGACATAGGCTACTTTTTGCCTCTTTCTAACGCGAGGGAAGCCGCGGGCAAAAGCTAGTTTTGGAATATTTATAAAAAAATAGTTATACTTATAGTGGTTAAAACTAGGCTGTAGTCGTATATGATGCTACCCAAATACGCTACTGAAATGGAGGTATTTTACCAGATTGTAAGTATGTCTAGTGACCAAGCGCTCTTTGTAAACGCTTTATAATGTCTGTGTAATCTGTGTACGCAAACCAGACTAAATGATATTTGTGACCAAATTGCCGTGATGTCACGAAATAAAAAGACTGAATTATAATGTCACATGTAACCTTGATTCTTTATTTTTAGCAATTGAATGTGGACATTAAACTTTCCAAACGATACGATTAAGAATTATGGCTCTTTGGATATTGGATATAGAACATGGCCAATTACGACAATCGTTGTACTTAAATTTAAAACTCTGACTACTGTGAGCTTTACTTGATCAGATCTTTAAATAGATACAATGCACAGAACTTAATTTAGATAGAAGAAACAAATTCATATATTTGTATAGGGGCCGAGCGTGTCAAATTTTATACTGAAGTTGATTCTTGCCTGTAATTTTAAATATGTCTCAGGCTCTTGATTGTTCATAATTTTTGTGTTGTTGCAATTGAATATCACGTAACGAGGCATTTTTTATGTTTTGGTTGACTTCAACTTACAAAAATTGACGCCCGAAAGCTGCAAGCTGCGAGTAAAGACGGACAACTCAGTGGATTTCACTGAGTTCATTTGACACGCTAAGTAGATACGTTTGCTTGATCTATGGTATATATGACATCTGTGATACAATGTGTTATTTCGAGGTGATCTGTGAAAAACTTTGCGTTGATTGCTACATTTAGGCAGCTTCATTAGCACACTCTTCCATCGACTGTCTGCTAATATTTGAGTTTATTGTTAGAAAACATCAATTTACCGATATCATGTCATACTTGCTTGATTTATGTTATGTAGTTATTCTCTAGGTAAATGTTACTCGTTAACATTTTAACCTGTAGAAATTCGCCTGATATTACTTTAAGTATTTTTTACTCTGTAGTTATAAATAGATTAAATATCAACCTATTTTTTTCGTCATCTGTCTCAGCCTATTCCAATTTAGGTAAACATAGATTCAAACTTCGAAGATTGATTGCCGTTCTATTATTAAAGTTGACATGACTAGTGTCTAAATCTAGTCCGTTCTCAATCTTTCCAGTACATATATCACTGCCAAAACTAGCTTACCTACTTATTGCTTCCAGTATTGAAACAAATGGTTGCTACAAAACGCGTGGCACGCGAGCTGCTTGCCTTAACCTTGGCTCTTTTTCTTCTTTTTGATCATTTTATTTTTCTATAATGGTACACTTAACTCAATAACCGATATTATCGGCAAATTGCTAATGCGTGTTGTCGAATTTTATCGACTACTTTTTACGATTTCTTTGACTTAATTTACTTCGAGAAATCGCTTGAACCTATAAATCATTCGTTTTTTACTTACGATCGTTGTAAATCACTTCTCTTGGTTTTAGTTTATTACAAGACGACATTAATATAATTACAAATGTAGGTCGTAAGTGTCCCACTAAAATATATTAGCATAATTAAGTAGGTAATGAGATGTACAACTTGTAGTTATTTATGTGGGTACAAATTTTATGTCATAACCATCAACATAAATAGATACACTTACTTTAGGGTACATGTTTTGCGTCACCGTGGGGTACTTCTACGCATTAAAGGAATTATTTTATTATTGGCTCTTTAAAATAAAAATAAATCATTATTTTATGTGTCTGTTGTCTTAGATACAGTTCGTAAACGTCTTTTTATTGATATTTAGCGTAAAGATTTCGTTGTACACTGAATCATAATTATTCAAACAAGCATAATATGCGAGTACGCACATGATTCTGCGATGCTCGGCTAGAAACAACATTTGCATTAGTTCGCCACGCATAATATCAACAACCGCTCGAAAACTCGAGCAAATATTGAGAAAGATTTAACCATTGAATTTAAAAGTCGTAAGCGTTCAAGCGGGGTGAAACGCTTTCTATGTACCCATTCGGTACCCATTGACGCGATAAAAGTACTGGACCTTTTGTGATCTCCATAGCGCACTGTGGCAGAAAATTATAATAACCATATAATTTTAACTAATGATCTTGAATCAAAATTAGAATTTGAAATCGAAAGTCGTCTAGATTTTATTCATTTCATTTATTACCCACCTCATGGAGCTGAAACGATGTGATGACTTAAGGTGTATGAACTTAGAAAAAGTAAGAAAACGAATTCATAAACACATGAGATAAGGATATTATGTAAAATCTGAAACTCTAGACCAATAAATTACAGAAATCAGTAAAAAAAATATTTTTTTCTTTTGTATAGGTAATCCATTAATAATAGAACTAATCGAACATTTTTCTGCTCATGGAACAAAATTATTGCTCTCTCAGTCAACACTTAATAGTAAGAACCAGATGAATAGCCCTGGAAGTAGATTCCTTCGTATAATTTCCCACTTTCTACACCGTAATTCAATATAGCGACTCCATTCATGTGTGGTACAGAATGCCGCAGAGCTAGAGAAGCGACAAAACGAGAAACTAGTTGTATCTTTATCTGGGATAAATATAGAAAGAAAATCCACTTACTGACTGATTTATATTGACCGGGATATAGACGAGATTTTGTTGTTATCAGTGCTGACCATGATGCATGTAACTGTGGCGAAACATCAAGCTCGACAAAAATCAAAAAAGTAAACACGGTCTATATCCCGGTCAATATAAGTTTAACGAAACAAACATGTAGATCTCCCAAAACTTTTATACTAACTGATTTTCTGCGTTTTGTGTCTTGGTTCAAGAAAACAAAGATAGAAAACAAAAAAAAAACAGAACATGATAGCAATTACGCAACTATGGGAACAAATCAAATTATTTTAACAAATATTTTGATTTGTGTTTTTATGTAGTCACACTACGTATAAATTAAAAATCGAAATAAGATGTCATATATTAAAGAAAAAATGACGAGCACCACCAGTGGCGAAGGCCGGATTCGAACCGGCGTCTTTTAGCAATCCGGGCCAAACGCCATGAACCCCTAGGCCTACTCGCCACAGCAGAAGCCGTCGAAATTTCTCTTCTATATTATGTCATCTTTGTAAGACTAGGCGTCTTTTGACCAACTCTAAGTGCTGCTCACTGGTGGTGCTCGTCAGTTTTTTTTTTTTTCTTTAATATATGACATCTTATTTCGATGATAGCAATTGCTTTTTATTTTATTTTTTTGTATTTTTTTTTGTACGAATGTATAATAATATAACATGCTACTGATTTCAAAATGTAAAAATGACATGTACTCGTAATATTGTAAATATTGTGAATAAGTAATATGAATATGATATATCCTTCAAAAGACAACACACCTGACAAACCCAAACCTACATCCCAAGAGGTGGTGAAGAAGTTGCACGGCGATGGAAGACATATATGGCCCATTTTTTTCAAAGTTGTCCACCCCACTTTTTTTTTAGATTTGGAATTTTTTATGCATGTGTTTTCCACTCAGAATTGCGAGCTCTTTCAATTTTAATAGAAGAAAAAAAGTGTCCCAAGGTTCTTTTCCCATTCCGTTACCACTTTTTCATACATTTTGTATGGCGGTAACGGAATGGAAGGTTCGAAAAAATGTATGGAAATCTTGGGATATTTTTTTTCTCCTATCAGGATCGAAAGAGCTCTCGATTCTGAGTATGAATCGCGTAAAAAATACCCATGTTACAAAAAAAGTGGGGTGGACAACTTTGAAAAAAATGGCCCATATATTCGCCTACTACTATGTTACACGTGCATGGCACATATTGGCTCATGATTTAGCTTCTAGCGTAGCTGGACGGTAACTATGAATATTTTCCAGAACATACTACAATAATATCATCAATGGTATGATTAGATAAACGAAGTTGATGTACAACAACATAGTACAACAACGGGGACAATGGCACGGAACCACGGTCCGGTGCCCTCATCAGTACAACAAAATTCTGTTTTGTACACGGATAATAAGACTCAATATAGTGTGGATGTATTCACAAGGTCCAATGCAGATACCAGAGGATGTCCGTTCTTCGCCGATCATATTTATGGGAACTCTTGATACGAGCTGTACGAACTTCCGATTTTTTTTAACAAGGACTTTTCCTTGGATGGTTATTATAACTATTATAAGGTTACTTTATTTTTTGATCAATATGTAATATCCTTTTTAACTGCTCCATTGTTTTTTGATGGAGATAATCTTAAATAATGACGGAAATGTATACCTAAATAAATTAATTTATGTAGGTATTACATAAGATGTCAAGAATAGACTTGTAGGCAAGTTCAATAAAAACATCATTTTTTTCACTCAATTGTTATACCACTTGTAACCTATCATCATCATCATCATCATCATCATCATCATCATCATCATCGTCGTCGTTCACACCGTATCCGGCTATGGCGACTCCTTAATAGTCCATGTGGTCTGAGTTTTGGTTTTGGTGGGCTCTTAAATAACTCGCAAAACCGAACTGCGAGCCGATTTTTGAATCTCACGCGTTCGAATTCAGAGAATTGTCACTGAAAATAATAAGCAAGTCACCATTTTCAACCGGTATTTTAGTGACAAAATCCCGTATGCGAGATTCAAAAATCGCCCTCCTGGTTTAAAACGTGCGATTACACGGATCACAATATAGCTAGCCAGCTGTGTTAAATGATGATAATGTTTTCTTATTAAAAAAATGAAATCAGGTAGAAATAAAAAGCTCACATAAATATATTCCTAATTTACCTATGGTGTCTTTACATCTATGTGAGGTAGCATGTATTTATAAATAGGTACTTAAGCAACAGATCGGTACTTATAAGTAAATACAAACTATTTTTGTGTAAATTAAAGGATATCCGACATACGGTCGGGCACGGAAAACATTAAAAAATGCAAAGATAATTTAACTATATGGCTTTACCTGTTGATAAATGCAGATAAAGCCTACCAAACGTGGAAGTTCATTTTATACACCATCATTATCTGATGATCTTGAAATGTAGACATTATCAAGAGTTGATGTAAATGAGGTATCTTCTAAAAAATATTATCTTAAAGCGCATTAACCTCATCGTTGATTACTAGGCCATCTTAACCCACCGTTTGATTAAAGACCATTGATACCGCTATCCTTGTAAAAGCTAGGTCATCATAGTCATTATAAACTAAAGACCATCGACCATCATCACTGATTTTTACCGTAAAGCTCCCGTTATCAACATTTGAATTGCGCTCAACCGAGAATGATTTAAAACTCAAATGATTGCTTTGTAAATCTCAAACGTCTAAATCCGTATTGTACAATCATTTAATAATGCAAGATAGAGTTGAAGAAATACCCTCCAATTACTCGGGGCGCGAATTTCGAGCCAATTTCGAGATCCACCATTAACTCAGTAATGAGAAAATTATTCAAACCTTACGGCCCACGTCTCGCGTTTTCATCATCGATGGTAAAGGCCCCATCCAAATTACTAGTATACACGTGCATCACCAATATAACTTTGCACTTCCGAGACAAAATTATAGCACTTAAAGTTATTGGCTTAAGGATCACGATCAGGTTTAGCAACGGTACACATTTTTGGGATTTACTATGTAAGGCAGGAATTACGCTCAGAGGGCTTGTCTCGATTCTAAAAGAGCCGATTATGATGATCGATTGCATTTGATTCCGAAATATCTTTTGTTAGCAGTTCTGTAAATTGTTTTTAATGGTTCATGTTTTACATAATGATAATGACGCATCGTTAAGAGGTCCAAACTTCTTTGCCGATCTTTAATTGACCACCTACTGGGTTGCGGTATTGGTGATTAAAAATTTTAATTTATACCATTCACGTACAAAATAAGGGCTGAATTTAAGTGCAGGGGCAATCTGGTACTTCTCTGATGTTTATATTCATTCTAAATATATTTCTATTATATTTACAGGTTGTGCCTTAGGGCACTGGTCCCACCGCGAGCTAGTAAGCTATGGCATCTTTTTCAATTCAATTCAATTCAAAATATCTTTATTCATGTAGGCCTAGTTACAAGCTCTTATGAATAGTTCATTACATATATATTATGATCTTAATCTAACCTAATTATCAGAGCAATTTATTGTTGTAAATTATTGTTCATAATAATATTGAGTCTATAACATACAATTTCATATAAAAATAATCGTTAAACAAAAAATATATAATTAGGTATATGTATATATAAAAATACATGTCTAGAATATTTCTAGGAAAAATCCAATGTCCAAAAAAAATACAATATTAATTTCATCAACAATAATAATAATAATAAACGTAAAAATAAGAAACCATTTCGAATAACAATTAATCCCACGTTGTTTTATCATTCATGTAGTCTTGTGTTGTATAATAAGCTTTGGAAATGAGTACACGCTTTACATGATTCTTAAATTTATTAATTGACAAGTCAGTAATATGATTCGGAAGTTTATTATAGAATCGAACACAATTACCCATGAATGATTTTTTAATTTTACAGAGCCGTGTGAAGGGCACCGCGAGTTTATGTTTATTTCTAGTATTTATATTATGTACATCACAGTTTTTCTTAAAATTACAAATGTTTTTATGTACATACATAATATTCTCATAAATATATTGACAATGCACTGTCATTATATTAATGTCCTTAAATTTATCTCTAAGTGAGTCTCTATGGTTCATTTTATATATTGCTCGAATAGCCCTCTTCTGCAGAATAAATATGGTATTTATCTCTGAAGCACTGCCCCAAAGTAAAATACCATATGACATAATGCTGTGAAAGTAACTAAAATAAACTAATCGAGCTGTTTTCACGTCTGTTAACTGACGGATCTTGCTCACTGCAAAAGCTGCAGAACTAAGTCTATTCGAGAGGTTAACAATATGGAGACCCCACTGAAGTTTAGAATCTAAAGTTATACCAAGAAAAACTGTACTATCTACCAGTTCTAATTCCTCATCCTTCACAACGACACTTGTTTGCTCATTCCTTACGTTACTATTAGTGACAAACTTAATACATTTAGTCTTTTTTTCATTTAATAATAAATTATTAGCATTGAACCAGTTCACTACTTTAGAGATAGCATTGTTTACATCACTGTGAGCTTGTTGCTGTCGTTTGAGTTTGAAAATAAGTGAGGTGTCGTCTGCAAACAATACTATATCATGGTGGGTCTTTACAAGGAATGGCAAGTCATTTATGTAGATAAGGAACAGAAAAGGCCCCAATATTGATCCCTGTGGTACACCCATAGAGACCAATGACCCAGTTGATCTCTGTCCATTGACATCTACCCTTTGTATTCTACCATTTAAGTAGGACTTGAGTAAATCTAGTGCTGATCCTCTGACTCCATAATAATGTAGTTTCCTGATCAATGTTTCATGACAAACACAGTCGAAGGCCTTAGATAAATCACAAAAGATACCTAAAGCATCTTGTGACTCCTCCCAGGCATCGAAAATATGCTTAATTAGCTCAACACCAGCATCGGTTGTCGAGCGACCCCGTGTGAAGCCAAATTGCTTATTATGCATTAAATTATTAACGTTAAAATGTCGTACTAATTGAGAAAGAACTAATTTTTCAAATATTTTACTGAAAGTTGGCAGCACAGATATTGGTCTAAAGTTAGTGGGGTCAGAGTGGCTGCCGGATTTAAATAAAGGAGTTATTTTGCTATGTTTCATTAGATCAGGAAACTCGCCGCAGTCAACACTGTTGTTGAATATAACTGCTAAGTCAGGCGCTACAATCTCAACTAAGGATTTTACGGCATGGACGGAGACCCCCAGAGGTCACTAGTTTTTTTGACATTAATTGATTTAAATGCCTTTACTATATCTGAGGTACAAACATGTTCAAAATAAAGGACTCTACAACACTCAGGAACGTTTTCCTCTAATAATGTGACGGCAGATAAGGGTGATGAATTTAAATCCTTAGTTGTGAATGCTGGTATCTCGGTGAAAAATTTTTCGAACTCTGTTGCTACTTCAAAATTGGAATCTATAATTTTGTTATCAATATTCAGTTTAATATCTTTTACTGCGTGTTTCGAGCGACCAGTTTCCACATTAATTACTTTCCACGTTGCTTTAATAATGTCAGAGCTATTTTTTATTTTATTACTAAGATAATTTGCTTAGCGATATGACAATCTATCTTGAACTTCTTCGAATATTGCTTAACATGTTCTTTAAATTCATCACTCGTATTAAACCGCCGTTCTTCATACAAGGCATACAATGCACGTCTTCGTTGATGTAACTCTGCAGTAGCCCACTCACTAAAAACTGATGCACCACTAACTACGACCGATTTTGAAGTAAATATTGCATTATAATGTTGCAGAAAAGTGTGAAAGAATGAATTATACATACTATTAGGACTCATATCGGAAGACAGGGAGGGTAGCGCCTGAACTAAACTTTGCTTCATTCGTTCCACGCGGTCGGAGGTTACTGGTACAAAAGTTATTTGTTTTCTCAAAGTATTTTTCCTTAATGTCTCAAATACTATCAATTGGCCTAAATGGCTAAAGAGACACAGCGATATTGATAGCTCACCGCTGGGCTAGTAACTATAAACATCGCTGTGTCTCTTTTATTTACGCGGGAGTGATTATCTTTTGTGTGCTCATAGTTTGCTAGCTCGCGGTGGGACCAGTGCCCTAATGAGGATAACGGTGTTTCGTCTCTTGCATATCTTTGACAACCTGCAACTCCTGAGATGGCGTATATGTACATCTGTGACCCTTCTCTTTCTGCAGACTCTCATGGCAAATTACTGTGAAATATACAGTTTGTGGTCCAATCCATAAACGGGGCGAACTTGTAAAATATTTTTCAAAGATATTACATGTACTTCTTAATGGTCAGGTGAAATTGAAAAACCAAGTGAACCAGAGGCTACAAATTGACGTGCTGCAGTTTCTTTTTTCGAAAAAAAAAAAAAGAATATTCTCGTTCGCTAATTCTCTGCCTTTGAATGAAAAGGAAATTACCGTTTATTTTGGTATTCAGAAGCTACCAGTCTTGTATCGAACCCGGTTTAAAACTGCAGGTATAATTTGAAAGGCTTCAAAAGGATTGACAGTAAAATTGCGGAATGAGGCCGACACGCGATGGAGGCTGTATTATGGTCTACATGCAAATGTTGGATAACAGCGTTTTGATATTCTTGCCAAATACGTACACGTAATTATTTTACGCTCTTGGCCCCATGATAGGTTCGCGAGGTAATTTAAAATGGGAACAGAGATCGACGTTGTAATAAGCATAGCTTCTTAATAAGTTTTAGATTACCTTATATTACATTTGCTTTTACTTTACCATCAACCGGGGTGGCTTTAGAAAAATTTCGGGTTACTTTGATGGTATTTGAACGGCTCTAAAATTGACATTATTGATTATTTACTAAAACTGTTCATTTAACGAGTTAGATCAATAAATATTCTTGTCAATCTACAATAGAAAATCGCGAATTTACTTACAGTAGTCATACTGTAAGTTTAAAACCAAATTTTCATAGTCGCCCCTGCGTTTTAAAGCCACCCCGGTTAACCGTTTAAACTATAGGTAATCTTTTTTTTGTATCGTTTCCTGTATGACCAGGTTCATAGTTATTCCTACGTTTAGTAAATGATAAGCTACTGTTTCATACTATTAACGTTTAAATGTTGAAAACAATAAAAAAAGACAAAAATTATCTTGAGTGTAAACGGATTTGCAAGAGCTAATTGAAATCACAAACAGACGTAACCAACTACATAATGACTAGCTTTATAAATCAATAGCAAAACCTAACCTGTTATTTATAGATAGATAGCTATTCAATTTGCAACAAAAACAAAGAATGCAGAAAGTCACATCTCCGAGAGAAATCTTATCGATTACATTATAGAAACGAATAATCGATTACGCCGCCTATCGATTATCTAAGGCTATAATTTGACAGCTGTCAAAACGTATAATCTTCTAAACGCTGACGTCTGAAATGCCGGCTTGATCAGGATTGACTTGTATGTGTGACCAGTCTGGTTTAGCCCGGGGTTGCACTGAGCCCTATAGGTATGTGATGTCGATATAAATTGGTGATAATATTTAATGCTTGTAAATCCCAAGGTACACGATGCGTGAAGTTATAATGACAAGTTGACAAAGGTTTATCAGATGGTAGGGCTTTTATATCGCTGATAGAAAAGTGTACCATAAGATCTAGTTGATAAAATTTAAATTGCACTTTATGAATTCCGACCCGCATTCTGGTCATTCGCCTTACTGGTCCAATGACAATTCAATAAACTTGACAATGGTCATGGTCAACCATAGTACATATTTATATCCTTTCTATAAGAGAAGAGCATATATTCAATACATTTATTATTCAACAGCAGAATCTAGTAAATAAGTAACTTCATAATCTTCAGATCACTTTTACGGACAAAAGAGTGGCAGAAGTAGACCCCTATTTGAACCTAATATATATTATATACATACATATATATATATATTAATATATATATATTATAATATATACTAACATGTATTATATTATACACATTGCCCGTGTGGTGACGGGTTAAGAACTTCACCACCCCCTTTCTTCCCGTGGGTGTCGTAGAAGGCGACTGTGGGATATGGGTTAAATTGTGGCGTAGGCGACAGGCTGGCAACCTGTCACTGCAATGTCACAGTTTCGTTTTCTTTCAACCCCTTATTTGCCAAGAGTGGCACTGAAACCTGAGTAGTTTGATGTGCTCTGCCTACCCCTTCATGGGACACAGGCGTGATTGTATGTATTGTATGTATGTATGTATGTATACATACATATTTTTACATATTTAGTTCACTGTAACTCACTATTGCAATGTATTCTTAAAACGTACATAAATAATTATGATATAACAGCTTTCCTACCGAATTTTCCACTAACCAAACGTGTTCTACTCAAAAGAAAGTGCCGCTCAAACCAGTGTTATGTCAATTTCCTTTACGCTTCGATAGCTAATTTTGAAAGTCTTTCTCGTAATAGTGATGACTATAATAAAAGAACAAAAAGGATGTTGATGTCAATTTATGTAACTATCATAATATTCATAATATCCATTAAGACAGATAAGCATAAACGATCAGCGAACAAGATTTACATGTGATTTAATGATGATTTGGTTGTTATATTTGAAAAATGATATCTTGTAGATATAGATAGATACAGATGATAATTATAATTTATGTTGCAACAGGATTATAAATACATACAACTTGATTCACTTCAGTACTTATTATCTACGGCAAACCTAGGGAACGCTTGTAGCATCGCCTAGTGACAAACGAAAAGTCTGATTGGTATGAAAGATGCTACAAAAAGTTAAAAAAAACTAGCAAGACGTGCACATTCTTTTTCTTTACAATTTTCAACTGGGTTCCCTGATATGCAAGTCAGTATTTACTACGTGCAATACTGTTTTTCAATAGATACGTATTATAAAGACTAATAAATCTAACACATTGTCTAACTCTACAATCTCAAAGTCATCTACAAATACAAGGCGTAACCTCCAATAAGAAACCTGTCACAAGGGTCACACGGTGACCGAGACCCCTGAGTTATAAGGTCTTATATAAGACCATAGAGTAGACATTAGAGCGCTTTGGATTGGCGAAAGCGCCAGGTGCATTCGAAATTCGATTTTCTCCGTGATATACTGGTACCGGTTTTAGTTGTGGTATTGATAATTTTGCGATTGTGTTTTTTTTAATTATTTATTTTATTTTAATTCTGTCATAACAGTAATGCTAAACTCAATGGGGGTTTAATATTTCAGAAGTTACTTAGATCTTTCCGATTAATGACTAACTTTATTTGCGACTATTACTTATAGAATTGATTTTTATTATGAAGAATTTTACTCTAATCCTAATCAAATTATAATAACAAAGTTTTGCACTCAGTTTTGCAGATGTAGTTAAAAACGTTTTATTACACAGCTTATTACGATTGTTATAATCTAACATTATTTCATTTGATGCAATCTAAATGAAACTTAATTACTTGATTATCACACAATAAAACTATATCTTTATCTATGACAAAACAATCATTCAGCCGCAGGGAACCTCGTTACAATGTTGTCGAAACAGATGAAGATCTTCATTTCTTTCTGTGGTTCGTTGAACTTTAACCACACTATCGAAGCCTTTTATGACCAGTATTTTGTGAACTCTGGAGAGGTACTATCAGTACCTGTAGATGGCTCTAGTTATTGTACTGTGACCAATGACCACCTCCCGGGCCTGTAATTATAGACTATTTCACAGTTTTACGCGTACCCAGCACCTGTTAGGTTCGTTGATCTGAAGGGCAAGAAAGAATTCTTTGGATTTTATTTTGTGACTGGGTTTTTATTTTGGAATTGTTTTATTAGAAACTTTCACTTCTTACTAGGTCTTTATAGTTTATATCAGCGCAAGCAGTTTAAGTAAAATATTTATACCTTGCGAGCTTAGCTTAGCGGCACTCAGTACCTATGAATAAGTCAATAGCAGCTTAATGATCTGACATAGAAAGAAAATTTTACTTGTCATGACCCCCCCTCTCCCTCTCTCCACCCCGGAGCCTAGGTTGGCTATACAAATTGACCACGTGACCCCCTGGGCTGGGCACACATTGACCAAGTGACCCCCTGGGTACGAAGCTGGATCCGCCCTTGTCCACGTGCTAAATACTAACATACCTACTGGCTAGAGTTGTGCCGTTCCCCGAGAACATTCTCCCGCTTGTATGGGAAATGTTCTCTTAGGAGAATATTCTCCATAGTCAAATGAGAACGTTCTCGAGAACGGCACAACTCTACTACTGGCATTCATAACACAGTAATAGAAGCCACCGTCATTTCCGACGGAACCCGGTAGTACCAAGGCCGCCACTTCCACAGGATTTTTTTAAAGATATGACTTCCTCAACTTAACGCGCATTGTTTACGTAATTACATTAGACTCGGTGATATCTGTTTATTTATTTTATTTTAAAAATGCTCATCAAGTACATATTCTTTTAAAATTAATTATATTTTTGTTGTGTTTTTTATTTACGTGTTACAGGCAAACAAAAGCTTGGAAAAATTTTGAGTTTATTTATTTGAAAAATCTTATTAACTGTTTCAATTTGTAAATTAAAAAACGACCAATCTTATTATAAATGTGAGTATATCATAAATAAAATTAAAAAAAATCTATTGAAAAGCTTACCTTGAACTAGAGAAGAACGCCACAAAACCGCTCACAATCTGTAATTAAGAAAATAACGTGATTAGAAAATGCAAAAAGAAAAACGTTAAGGCAAGATGCTGCATCAATGATAAATGTGATTAAATGTAAACAGTAACGCCCCCTACGGAAGTTACGACGGCGACGAACAAATGTAACGTATACAATATATTACTGGGATCGAAAGTGAAAATAACGAAAGTAAGAGGTGATCCAACGAGTCGATAGCCGGCCATTTTGACAAAATAAATGATGCGTCTGTGTGCGTAGAACCTGTTCCTAGTGTAGGTGTGGTCAAGATTTGTATGGATGAAGTTTTTTATTATAAAATTTATATTAAATCATACTTCAGATTTTGCAACAGACGTAACTAATATAATACGAAACCTGTAGAACGAGCAACTCGGACAAGGAGAAACTGAACTCAATGATATCGAGGGAAATGATGGAGATAAATCTTCCCTAGTTTATGAAGACACGCTCAACTAGTTGAAATTTATTATCGCGAGTTAACTTTACGCATAGAATTACCGTGATTTCTAACATGCATTCATTATTATTGACGTGCATGACATCTCCATCATTATCTCTAATTGGTTTAATCAACTTAAGGCTCTCATAATTAAAACAATTATAAGAGATATTCACCTGGAATGAAGTAACTTCACCGTTAAGGCTCCAAACTCTAACATTGTAAAACGGAAAGAAATAAACTAATTGTTACGCAAGACAAGTCATTTTTACGAGTTCGTGGGACAATGACTCCAAACTCGAGGCAGAAGCAGCAAAAAGCTCTTATAAGTATTTTCTAAAATTGAGAAACATTGTGGAGTAGGTATTGTTGTCTCAGATGTGATGAAGCAAGATATAATCGAAAAATTTTCCATGTTTTGTGTGACAATGCCGCTTATTTAGACTTAAGACATGGAGAATTAAAATATACTCAGCTGTCAAAACAATAGCTAATCAACAATGGCCTTACAGAAGGTGTCGACCACCCTGTTTGCGTGCAGCCTTGTGTTATCGCACCACATTTGTCGACAGGCAGCCGCGGGCGTGACGAGGCATCTGGCTTTGAACCCGACGTCACCTTTATTGAATTTTAATAAGGCAGTATGTTAGCTTTTGTGACGTCAGGCAGTACAAGAAAGCACCAACAACTGATTATGGATGCAAGTGAAGCTTTGTTTGTCGAATAAGGAAATTTCTGAACATGTTTTACCTCTTTTGTCTTGTGTTTTTGGAGGTCTAATGGACTGCATTCTTATGACGGAAATTTTAATAGACTATTCGTGACTAGTTAGCATTGACAGCTTACGCAAGCGGATCAGGATATAACTATAGAGCTTTAGATCTGTATAATCGATGTTAAATCCTAATTCTTTAGATTTGAGCTATCAATAACTAAAGATTAACTGTAAACTGTATCTTTTATAGTTATCGTTAACACTTACGTAAACGTTTGAGTGATGAACGCTGCACGTGATGGATGTATTTGAAAATAAAAGAGCGTGTTATGTCGACGGTACAAATGAAAGAATAACGACGTGTTACGAAAGGCTGTAAAAGCTATTTTTGGAACTGTCAAATCTGCTCTAGTTTGGGTTGTAAACATCTTTGGTTACCTGTTACCGCATACAGATTACAGAAAGAAGCGTCACAAATAGAAGTTACGCAGTGAAAACTTAAGAGGATACGATACCGAAGCCCGAATTCAAATTTGAGATTTTTAGGTCTTTATTGCCGTCGCGCTGACGGGGGTGGAACCCACAGAGGGGCCCTGTGTGCGTGCGCGTCGCTCACGCACACAACCGCGTCCTCCGCCGCGCCGGCGCAAGTACCTCGAGCTCTCTCTATATTTCTCTAGTTTCGGACTTCTAATGCGTAATGTTTTGGACTCCGTGAAGTCTAAGTGAACTGATTTGACTAAAATGCAAATTTGTAATGTTTTAAGTATTGTAAAAACAGTTCCTTATCTTATACATAATGTGATTATATTAAAAGAAATCATGTTAGCGAAATAAAGTTAGCGAAATAAAGTTATTCGGTATGTAAAAAGCTAAAACCTTTTCGATGTCAAAGAGAAGCCATATTATAGGAGTAGGCACGTACAGTCAACCAATCTGAATCCTAGGTCATAGGCCACTGTAGACCTCTTTCACAGTAAAAGTAAAACTGACTTCTACCTATAGCAAATAAAGCACGGTGTCAATACGACAGGGTTCTAGCTAATTGGTTGACAGTATCTACCAAAAGTTTATGTAAATCTTATTCATTATTTTTTGCACATGTTTGACAGAAATGAAAGCGTAGGAAAATTTAACTAGGGCAATTTGGTACCTATTATACTTACCAGACACCAGATTATGTTCCAAGAGTGTAGGTAATTAGAACTTTTTAGCAGAATTCTAACAAAAAATCTGCCAAACAAAATCTTATTGCATATGAAGCATAAGGACCTTTTTCAGATGGAAAGCTACATATGCATCTTATATTTCTAATTTTGTAGGGTTGTAGGTATAATACATATTACCTATCTAGCATTAGAAATACAAGGCTTAGCACAGAACAAGACCAACCATAAAAATGCTTAACTAATTTGCCAGCTAAATTTAAACCTAGGTATCGGAACTTAAACGTATAGATTTGATATTTTTATTATTTAGAACTTATTGATACTTGGATACCTATCAGCATTTCTGTTACCATAGAATTAAAACGTAGATCTACGTTTTAATTTTACAATCGATCTACGTGTTATCTATAACACTCATTTCATCTACCAAGTAAGGGCATCTGTAATCTACATACAAATAAGGCCCGGTTAAAAGTCTCGAAATGTTATGTACATTTTATAATTATATAAGTGTAAATAGGTCAAAAATTTGGGTCCATGTGCAATTGTGCATTAAGTAGGTGCACATGAACCCAAATTGCTGCATGTATGAAATAAGGCCCATCAGTAAGTTAACAAAAATTAAGGTATTTCTTACATACCGAATTAAGCGTAATTGTGTCGCTTAACTTCAAACCTGGGTAAATCCATTCTGCTATAAGGTTAATATATATAGTCTTGAGTAAATTGTCTTAAAACCCAGGTCATGGCTTTCGCGGTGCGAGGCAGGTCTCTAGGATATATGCCGCCCATCAAACTGTACGATAAGGAGCTGGAGAGGGTTGACAAGTTCAAGTATCTAGGTCACATTATCAGGAGTGATTTAAAGGACGATAGTGATATTGAGAGGGAACATAGGGCTTTGGCTGTTCGGGGGAATATGCTGGCTCGCAGGTTCGCTCATTGTTCGGGAGAAGTAAAGCGAACCTTGTTCAAATCCTTCTGTCAATCGTTTTACACCAGTGGCCTGTGGTTTAGTTATACCCAGAGAGCACTCAACGCCTTACGTGTTCTCTATAATAACATGTTTAGGGTTCTGATGGGACTCCCTAGATTCTGCAGCGCATCTGGAATGTTCGCAGACGCTCACGTAGACGACTTCCATGCCGTAATGCGTAAAAAAGCCTTGTCCATCAGGAGCAGAATACAGGGTAGTCCCAACAGCATTCTAAGCATGCTTGCGGACAGGCCAGATAGTCTTTTGCAAAGAAATTGGATGTCGGCACTAATAAACCCCCATAGTGGGGATATTTATTACTTAAATTAATTAGGTAAGAATTATTAATTGTAATTAGTTAAAATAACATAGTTTTTAAGAACTTAACTAACAATAATCATGGACTTGTGTCTGAATAAAGAAATTATATTATTATTATTATTATAAATGTGTTTTAGATGATAGACCTTAGTTTAAATACTTAATATCTGGGCGACCGAGCTTCGGTCGGTTCTGTTTCGTATCCTTGACATGTGTCGCCATCTAGTTCAAAAATAAATAGTACCTACATCGAGCGAAAGAATTCTCAGCCTTAACGACACAACTACTCCACACGAGATGGCGTGCGTTTCGCCACAAAAGCTCAAATAGTGTATTTTTCTATTCGTGTTAGCCTTGACCTGTGTCGCCATCTAGTCTTTGCAATAAATAGTACTTACATCGACCGAAAGAATTCTGTCTTAACAGTACAACTACTGCACACGAGATGGCGCGCGAAGAAAAACGCATAAAACTCGAAAATTCGCGTTTTCCGGGACCTAATGATAAGTTAGATCGATTTTTCACCCCGTAAAACCCCCAAATAACAAATTTCAGCGAAGTCGTTAGAGCGGTTTCCGAGATCGTCGGTATATATATAAATAAATAAATAAATATACAAGAATTGCTCGTTTAAAAGTATAAGATTACAAAAAATAGATAGTATTCATGAACACAATGTTTACACCAAGTTATAAAACTTGTTATGCCAATGTTGTCCGCATTGACCTTAACGCACCACTTGCTAGGACTCGGACCCTCTAATTTTAGAGCACCATAACATAAATGCATAGTCTTGAGTAAATGTGTTTTAGACGATAGACCTTAGTTTAAATACTTATTACAAAAAATAGATAATATTTATAAACACAATGTTTACACCAAGTTACAAAACTTAACAAGCGAGCGATGGGCCTTACTAGTGCAGTACTTTATCCTCTATAGCGGCCCACAAAAAAAATCCTAAACAAATTTAAATCAATGATACTAGAAAACAGGGCTGAATTTCTTTTGTGTGAAAATCGAACGATTCAAAACAAAAGCAACTCAATTCCATTTAACGTAGATTCAAATTTCATCACAGGTATTTTATCCTAGTATTAGGACATTGAATCCCTGGAGCCTGGAGGTTAACTTATTTCGGGCACTTTTTAATTTTATGTCCGTATGTCCGCAAAGACAATGTACAAAACGGCATGATTGATAAAACTTAAGGAGAAATATAATTATGGGCCTTATTTAGTGCAGGTACCAAACCAACTATACTAAATAAGGCCCATCGTTCTTTAAAATATTTTAAAACACCAATTACATCATTAATATTTTGGTTTTGTTGTATGTTACATATAATATAACTACCTAATTGGTATTCGGCAAAATAGTAAGCAAGAAAGCCCGCAGAAAGCCACTTTATTTGTGCGCGTGCGCATGCACACAGACGCCTTCGCCATACACTGTCCCTGAACCCTGCGGCACCGCAATGTCTCCCAACTTGAGAAGGTCGGACTTCGCACCGCGTACCGATGTCAGCTGTTTACGCCCCCTTAAGAAGGAGGCAACAACATTTAGGTAGCCGTCTGTGACACCATAGTGTTCTAGTTAGGTTAATATGAGAGGATGACTGACCAGATCTAAGGCGCGCGACCAAATTGATATCTTGACTACATTGACCTTGACGCACTGCTTGTTAAGACTTGAACCCCTCTAATTTAGAGTACCATAACCTAAATGCATAGTCTTGAATAAATGTGTTTTAGACGAAAGACCGTAGTATAAATACTTATTACAGTTATAAAACTTAAGAAGTGAGCCTTATTTAAAGTAGTAACTATTTAGGGCATTTTTTGATTCTATGTCTGCGAAGAAAATGTACAAAACGGCATGACTGATAAAACTTAGAAGAAATATAAGGACTGGGCCTTATTAAGAGCAGGTACCTACATGTACCAACCTGAACAAACTGTGTATTACTAAATAAGGCCCATCGTTTTTTGATATATTTTAAAACATGAATTATATCATTAATATTATGTTTTCTTTTATTGTATGTAAATAAGTACATATAATATAACTACTTACCTAATTGGTGTTTGGCAGAATAGTAATAAATAAGCAATAATGACCGAATACCAAATTTTCTGCAAAGTGACTGAAAAGATCGAATACCAAATGGTTGCCTAATATTCGTGGAATCTATCGTAAAATACAGCATAACTTTATAATTAATACTAGTAAACCAATGACGAGAAAAGTTATGCATGTAAAAAATAAACCTATACCTGTATGCAATTGTTACGTACCTATACTTATAAAAATATGGACTTAGTATTTCCACAAAGTATATAATAGTACGTATTTATAACTAAAAAGTTCGTCAAACACGGTAGGTATGTCGATATTTCGACGTAGTATATCGATAACTTTTCACATCACTAGATTATCGACATTAGATGTCAAGTATTACCCATCACTTTATTTCAGTGTACGTATTTAAAAACTTAGCCCCGCCCCTAAATTTGGTGCGATAGGGACAACTGCAGGTCAGGCGCGAAATCCCGCGTAAAAACTGCAAAAATCGAGGTTCCGCTCTCGACTGTTTCCTCCTCCAAAACTTAACCAATCGTTACGAAATTTGGAAATCAGAATGACAAGGAAATTATCTGTGTCGGACCGTTTCGTTTTTTTGGATAATTGATCTCAGTTTTGAATACCACGCCTTTCTTTCTGGCAAATTCAATTAAGCCGTTTTGGCCAACTTTGAGAGGCTCTAATTCCTTTTAAAACAAAAATATCAAAAAAAGCAAAACGGTCCGACACAGATATTGATAATAAAAACCTGTGTTGAAAAAACCATTGATCTAACTTCAAAAACCAGAGAGGAAACAGGCGAGAGCGTTTGTATGGAGAAATGAGGGGTATCGTAGCGTCTTAAGACACCATTGTCCGTCTAGTAATCAGTGGTAGGCAAACGTTTTTCATTGACGATCAACATTTTTTTTAATTGAGGAGGGCCAGATTTACACCAAAAATTCGTTTTATTCCGTATTTTACCCACCACTGGTTGGCCTATTGTTATTGCCCTAAACATTCGCCCACTTTAGACACTAGTCACATAGTTTTATTTTGTTTGTCGTTCGCGATAATTACCTAAAAGAAAAACGTGGACACCATTTGTTGTTTAGTAAATAATGCGAACGGTGGACAAGATGAAACTATGCTACAAAGGCCAAAAGTAGAGAAAACTTCAAGACATACAGTAATATAGTGATTTATATAAAATTAATTAATAAATAATACTTAATTAAAATTGGTTTATTAGAAAACACAATCCGTAAATGTCGGCGCCATAGGACGCCCCAACTGCGCGATCTCTGTAGCAAGTCGTAAAAAAATGAGAACAAGTAACATTTGAGATCTAAAATAATAGGATCAATGTTATTGCCAAAGGTTAAACAAGCAAGAGTTACCAAATATTATTGTGTTCGCAAATTACTAGGTCAAGAAGGCGGTCAACCTTGAGTCATCGGTCAGATTGTAGCGATTTTAATATTGATGTTCGTTGCAATTCCAATACTACGTAGGTCAGTTGACCTTAGAGAAAAACGTTCTATATTCATAACAACTGGGTCACGTCTTATATTAGCATCGGACTAATTAACTAGTTTAATCCGTTTCCATAGTTTTATTTCATGAGTAACTGTCGCGGTCACCGAAGACAATATTAATTTAAATACTGCATGCTAAAGGTTCTTTTATTTCATGAGTAACTGTCGCGGTCACCGAAGACAATATTAGTTTAAATACTGCATGCTAAAGGTTCTTATCAAGAAACTGAATCAAGAAGAAATCAAAATTGGGAATAAGTTATTCTTGTAAAAATAATAAAAACTTAAGTAGGTACATATTTTTACTTTAACACCCTCCTACAAAATGGTACATTACGATACAAGTGTGAAAAAGAGGAAGTTCGAAATGAGTGGCGATAAACTAAAACATAATCGAAGGGAGTGTTTTAAATCGACACGAGTTACGAATTACCTTTTCGCACGTGTATCGTACGACGTTTTCAGTGCAGAGGGCCCTCCGAAATTTCGACCTGACAAGAAATTAACCACTTCTCGCACTAGTGCGTAAAAAGCACCATCTGTACTGAAAATAATACTATGTATTGCTTGAGAGGCAGATTACAATTCAAGGAAGGATAAATAAGGATTAGAATAAAGCCCAAACAGAACAGCGCACTGTATAACGTGTACACAATCTGTGTCTGCCTCATTATGCCACAGTTGTCTGTCCTAACCTCTGCCACTTGTAGCACATTACTTGCATTGTCTGGTAACGAAGCCGAGACAGGCCTTGTTAGAGTTGTTAGCACGGGATTCAAACGTGCACTCTGTTTTCGAACGAGCTCTTAGAAGCAAACGTCGGCGGGTAAAATTATTGCTTTTGTATCGAGGAAAACAGACGGTTAACGGTGGAGGAAGTTTTGATTTCGGTGCGTTGTCACGATATTTCTAAATATGGGTCGCGACAAAAGTAGACACTATTATGCAATCTTACACAGGCGAATTTTAATACTTCCTGAAATGTTAGAGGTATAAATGTTTGTAAAGTGTAACATCAACATCAGATTATAGACTACCACAACTCAAGACTTAGGTAATTCAGTCCTTTACAGACGTCTTTGTCAAAGGGATATAGGAGATCAAGACTGATAAAGAAAAATAACAAGGGCGTCTAAGACAAGAAGCACTATCTTTAGTAACAAGGAACCGACAAAAAAGAGTTTGTCAAACCTGCTGATCATATATTTATCATCCTCCTTGCGTTATCCCGGCATTTGCCACGGCTCATGGGAGCCTGGGGTCCGCTTTGACAACTAATCCCAAGATTTGTCGTAGGCACTAGTTTTACGAAAGCGACTGCCACCTTATTGGAATTAGTCCGGTTTCCTCACGACGTTTTCCTTCACCGCGATAGTGATAGCATAGCGACTGGCAAATATCAAATGACATTTCGCACATAAGTTCCGAGAAACTCATTGGTGCGAGCCGGGGTTCGAACCCGCGACCTCCGGAACGAAAGTCGCACGCACTTACCACTAGGCTACCAGCGCTTCCTGCTGATCATATATTAGACCTAATAATAAGCAACTTACTCACCTACTGTTTGTAAGATTGCAATATGTATAATGCATAACATATACCTTTAAAGCCAAAAACAATATTTTTTACATTCAAATTATCTAAATAACATAATTCTTAACGAAAGCTCCACCATTATTCCATTTCCATCAAAGGTCATTACTCAGCCGCAAAGCAATTTGAACTAAGCCACTTTCTTCCAAATTTGAAGTTAGCTAATCAAAAACTCCATATCCATCGGTTGCTCTTCTTTGCATCGTGTTTGGGGTTACGTAAGCTTGTGAACAAGCTCTCGCCTCCATTGTGACATGGGAACACTGGCTTTCTACCTTGTAATAATGTATAATATCTGCAAAAACATAATTATCATTTTAATAGTGTCGAGTCGAGTTGGAAATATTTCGCTTACCTTCGATGGTTACTTTTTACCTAATGTTTATTAAGGTTTCATTACATATTCTTCAATTCTTGAAATTACAAAATTATACTTTAGGACCTGGCTATTTCTAGATTATGATTTTTGAAATATATGCTTTTGGCTACATAGTACATCAACAAACCTATTTAGAATTTTTATCCAGTTACCAAGGCTCAAAAACAAAAGAAATGCAGCAATGCTTCTGAGTCTTAAAAGTGATTTAATTTTCATTATTTCCAAATCGAACTATTCATTATTTTATTTATATTACTTAGTAAGTAAATAATATCCAATCCGACGCAACGCAACCTTACGCACCTCTATTTTCAGTTGCAAATAAAGAGAGAACATAGGTTCACACACTTGTCTATCTTATTTATTCTCTCAGATTCCATGCCCTCTGATATCTATCATGTAAATTTCTCTTCACCTCCATCATAGTTTTTATCAGCAAATATCATCAGAACACGTAATCGATTGTACTGAGCTACCTGTGATAGATGGACAAAAACCGTTTAATCATTGTTTACAACGTGCTGTCACTTTCTCGCACGTCATCTCGCATATATGTTTGAAAGCGCAAACATGTGATATATGAGTATGATTAACAATGGTACTTGTAAATATCTTGGGATCTATTGTTGATTTTAGTACCTGAATAATGAGAGTAAGTTTTTAATAGTGACTAAAAGAAGCTTATTAATACATGTTTAAGACATATGTGATTTCTAATCGTACTTATAAATTACCAAACAGCATTGCAACAACAACAGTTCATGAAGCATACGTAGTTTTGTGAATTTAAGCTTTGAGGCGTAAACTACAAAACTCGAGTCGCGACTTCTGAGTCTTAAAGCCTAGAACCTTAAAGCCTCGACCATATAAGCCTCAACCTTATAAGTTTGTGTTACTGCTTACGAGCACACAATCCTCGAGTCTTTAGTCCTCAAGCTTTAAAGACTCCTAAGCTTTGAAGGTTTAAGTCTATTAGGTTTGTAGCATTTAAGTCTTAAATGAGCTTTTAATAAACTAGATCCTAAGGTCAACAGAAGTAAAAAAACAGGCCAAGTGCGAGTCGGACTCGCCCACTGAGAGCTCCGTACTTTTTAGTATCCTGAGATACATGAGATTCAGCGTGGTGACGTGACCGGGCGGACGGATATCTGAGTCTTAGTAATAGACTTACGTTTTTACCCATTGTGTACGGAACCCTAAAATCTACCAAACCGACACGTCAAATTAAGGGTTAAAAATAAATACTATCTGCCTATAAAGCTCGTTGTTTGAGCTCTTAAAGCTTGACACAGACCTTCGAGGTTTAGGGGGCTTGAGCTCTCTATGAAGCCCGAGTCTTAAAGACTCACTCTTAAAAGCTCATAAAAAGCTTGAGTCGTTAAGGTTCTGAACCGTTTCTGAGCTAAAACCTTTAACGCTTGAGTCTTTAAAGCGTGAACCTTTAGGGTTTGCAAGTCTTTAAGGTTTAAAAGTCTTCAAGACTAGTCTTATAACAACACTAAGCATACGACGACGATGGTAAGTAGGTAGTAAGGTGTAAGGTATTGCAACTTACAATTCATGTAGTCTCACTCAACATTGCGTTATCCCGGCATTTGCCACGGCTCATGGGAGCCTGGGGTCAACTTTGACAACTAATCCCAAGATTTGGTATAGACTAGTTTTAATGAAAGAGACTGCTATCTGACCTTCCAACTCGAAGGGGTAACTAGGCCTTATTGGGATTAGTCCGGTTTCCTCATGATGTATTTCTTCACCAAAAAGCGACTGACAAATATCAAATTACATTTCGCACATAAGTTCCGAAAAACTCATTGGTACTGGGTTCGAACCCGCGACCTCTGGATTGAAAGTCGCACGCTCTCACCGCTAAGCCACCAGCGCTTTTCATGACGTCGTCTCAAATATGTTATTTTAATGGCATACGACTCATACGAGTAACGGAGGTATCTCAAACTAATAACATAAATAATCTTATGTTTTCCATCTTATGCAACGGAACCCTTAGAACAGATTGATTGGCACCTTGCGCATACGACGCTAAAGTAGTCAATTATATCATGGTGGGAAGCGCCGTGTGAAAATCTCGAGAAAGGGATTTTGTTAAACTTAATGACAGGTTACGAGGTAAACATTAAACAATCAAGCAACAGTAAACTGAGGTAACGGTTATCAAAGTGCTGTAACGCAACGCAACGTTTATGTGAGTATAATCTTCCATTTCGGCATTTACCTTGACTACTCAAAAATGCAATTTTAACAATCGAGGGCTAACAATTAGATTAGATTAGATTTAAACTTTAAATTTGCTACATGTCAAAATCATGTTTATCTTATCATCGTGATCGTCAAAAATTACATAATAAATTCTAAATAAAAATAATCGTGTCTCCCAATAAGGATCGTGTTTTAGTGACATTTAAAATCCGATGGTTCAAAGGTCCATACAGATAAGAAAGCGACTACTATTTGACTTATGTACGTACCCACAGTTGGATAGTTAATAAGTAATAACGTATAGTTCGCGCCAGGCCCGGATTTAGGGGGGAGAGAGCCGGGCCCCTTGCCTCCCCTCAGGAAGAGCCCTCCGTGGGCCTCGCCTCGAAAAAGTCTATTAGATCCGGTACTCGTTCGCGCATGAACGCCAATTCTGATCCAAATACAACTAGATTAATATAAAATTTGTAATTAAAACTATTTTATACTGGATGTAACGAGCGAAGCGAGTTTTTCCTGAGTTTTACAGTTATTTAAGTTTTTAATAGTAGAAAAATTTAATTTCATTTTGGTATTTTGTAATTTCACCTAATAATAAAATGCGTTTTTACCCGCTAATTTGTACCCATTTTATAATTTAAATTGAATAAATATTGACCAATAAATAAATAATTAAAACTATAGAATAACTTTACTGGCAGGTATGTATTTCTTTTCAAATATTACCTAGTAATACCTACATTGCCACATACTACTCATATCAAAATATGTATTGTGTTTTGAAATATTTGAGAAATCTGTTTGAACAACTGATCTAACGGATGCAGTTGTGTCAACTTTATTTCCTAACTCTCGCTTGTAAGTTTTTTAATTCAATGACGATAAGAATTATTACATTATGAAAATAAGAATATTAATAATGCATCGCAGAAGAGGTTATTAGGAACAAAATTATACCCATCAGTTAATTTACTTAACAATCTTAACAAGAGTGTCGGATTTGACCAGTAGGCCTAGCACATGATGGCCGCGGGAGTATGTCGCCGCGAGATAGATGCCACGTCTTCTTCTAACTGTATTAATGACATAAGGACGGGTAGTCTATCTCGCGGCGACATACTCCCGCGGCCATCATGTGCTAGGCCTACTGAGAAGATAAATTCGGCCTTAAATATGTTAAATAATAATGAATGTATTAAACTGTAGGTCAAAGAACCCCGCACGGAATGTTCGGAAAAATCCGTTCGGTCGATTTTGCTGAAATTTTGTGAAAAGATAGCCTCTAATACTCTAATTAACTGTGCGAAGATGCAAACTTAATTAATGACTAGTTTTCAAAATATAACGATTTTAGGTTTAACGAAAAATGAAGTAAGTATATATGACGCTAATGTGCACTTACTACCTTTTTCCCGAAGTCAATTTTATTACGTTATTAAAATGTTCTTGATATATGTATATAAATCGTTTCACAAGGCTTTTAAAATATTGTTGATAAAGTTACTTAATTTTTTAATTACTCGTGACATTCAGATACTGAATGATGATCCCCAACACCTGCGTTTAAATACTTTAAATATTTTACGTCAAACGACTTCGCATACTTGTCTTGTTGTATATGCAATCATATATTGTCACTGGAATGTCGGGTTTATATATTTACGAAAAAAAAACATCTATGTACCGTATAAGTACTTATGTTGCAGAGCACACTTAGATGAAAGAGGGATTTTGGCACAGGGTATTTTAGAGAATCTGAGATATGTCAACAGGCCATTTTCATTAAACGGAAATGAGTTACAAATGTTTGTTCTTATTACGGAAAACGACTACGCATACTAAGTAAGCAATATTCATCGTAGTCTTGTAGTGTAAGTAACTTTGTCCACAATATTTTAAAAGCCTTGTGAAACGATTTATATATATCAAGAACATTTTAATATCGTAATAAAATTGACTTCGGGAAAAAGGTAGTAAGTGCATATTAGCGTCATATATACTTACTTCATTTTTCGTTAAACCTAAAATCGTTATATTTTGAAAACTAGTCATAAATTAAGGTTGCATCTTCGCACAGTTAATTAGAGTATTAGAGGCTATCTTTTCACAAAATTTCAGCAAAATCGACCGAACGGATTTTTCCGAACATTCCGTGCGGGGTTCTTTTAACCATCGAACCATCAATGAAAAGTTGAAAACCACAAATCTTCATTTAGGTCTTAAGTACTTACGAGCAGTTCCCGAATACTTTGTACATAGCCACGTCAGCAAATTTTAATTGATCCTATTTTGTTACCAACATTTAGTAATATAAGTCGACTTTCGTAAGATATATACAGCATAATTGTTATAATTAAAAAAATATAGATACTAGAGAACCTTAATGACGATATAAAACTTACTGAAATCTCAATTCATCAAAAAAATCTTGGTAACAAAATAGGAATAATAAAAACAAATTTAACTTTTTCCTTAATTTTTGTACAAACTTTTCGAGAACTGCTGTTACCTACTTTAAATGATTGGCAAGACGTATTCCACAACAGCATAACATTACTCAGCAATATTATAAGACAATAGTATTATTTCACTGATTTACATTTCCTGTCTACTTAATAACAACAGAAGCTGTTTCTCGAATAGGCACTTCAAGTCAGAATTTACGCATTATAAATTAAACCTACAACAGCCTTTCTAAAGGAAGTCCATTTCTCAATCCATAAAGTACCTAGGCTAGGGATTGCAATCCGGTCCGGCGGATCCGGTAATCCGGCCGGATCCGGTGCATTTTTCATGCCACCGGATCCGGTGAAATTCGCCGGATCCGGTAATGTAACTAGATATGTTAAAATAGTGCAAAAAAAATAATTTTACGGGAACATTTGAACGTCGCTCAACAGGTTATTGCAATCCGGTCTGATTTCCAATCAAAAAATATTTTAGTACGTAGTTCTTTGCATTAGAAGGCCGTTTGGAAGTCAAATAATGTGCTCAAGCAACGCGTTACACTTTACGTTTTGGAATCCGTAGTTAAATCTGTGGGATTATTTGTTGGGATGCATAATGTGGAGTGGTGGAGAGTGACAAATAACCATGGCCTGAGGTCGATCCTTCGCGTTTTCTAACCAGACACTATCCGAAATCGAGACCTATGGAGTATATAGCAGCTAACCGCGACACAAAAAGGAACATGGATGGCACACTATTCAAAGAGGGGAATGAAATAACGCAACCATTCTTTCGGCTGAAAACCGCAAAATGCAAGACGTGGCTCCGAGCGCCCTGGAAACTCATGGAAACGGTCCGTTGAGGATGGACTACGAGCGACCGGGTCGAGCTGGAGCCAGACCACGAGGGTAGCTGAAGCCTATCTTCAAAGCGTGGCGCGAGCTCGTGAAGGCCCTTTGCACCTCTGTGGTGATGTAGGACTTCAAGATCAACAACATGTTTTCAGCATAATATGAGAAGTATGAGAGCATATACGAGAATAATAAAATTCAAAGCTTAAAAATGAACATTTTTAAAAGGTAACCAGTAAGATTGTTGATTCAGCAATAGCAAATAATACTTACTAAGGTCAATTACTCTCGCTGGCTTTAATTTAGTTACTGTAGTTTTTCTTAACCGATATTGGATATTTTTATACAGACTGAGAAGGTTAACTCTGAGCTGACTTTTAATAGTTATGCTTACTTAATATGATTGTGATACTTTTTTTTGTTCTTCTTTTCATGTGAGTAAACTTAACTGTAAAATAACACAACACAGGTTTTTTAAAAATACTGATCTCATAACGCATGCATGTTTGTAGGTATGTTATAATGTCCGCTCTTTATCGTATCTTAAAAGCTCTATAGGTATTACTGTAAAACGTTACACTAATAATAATTTTGTTATCCTATCAAGGTTTCAAAAGAACGAAATAATTTGATTTTAGACTGATTATTATAGTAAAATTTACTTGTTAACTGGTAAACAAGTTGATTTCTAAGCCTTAAACTGTTGGTTTATTAATCGTGATGCAAAATACCATCATACTTGTCATATTATGGTGAAAACATGCAAAAAAGGCACTATTTGGGTACTTTTAGTCCTCAAGGCCAATCCGGCCGGATCCGGCCGGATCCGCCGGATTGGGACCTAAATCCGGCCGGATCCGGCCGGATTGGGAATCAGACCGGATTGCAATCCCTAAACTAGGCATTCTCACACAAGTTTAAATACTCGAAACGGAAACAGAACACAAACAATCCATTTATTACTCGTACTTTTGACCGCTGAACATTAAACATCTAATCTTAAGCTTAAGCTGAGTAGCCTAGCAACTGTCAATCGTTAACGATCGAAACGTAGTCTGGCTCTGTTTCGCCATACCAGAGAGAGATAGGAAGAGCTGGCTACATACGAAGCGCACCTGTTGTAACGTTGGCTGGGTACCATTTACTTGTGCATAACTTGACTTGAAACTGTACAACATTGCATGACATTGACTAACCAGGATTAGAATAGATAGACTGCACTCTCGGATATTTTCACTTGTTTTGAGACCATACTGGTATTCTTCAGATGCTGTCACGTTAATATAGATCGTGTCATCCACGAAGACGCGTGCCTTAGCTCATATTCTCATGGCATCAAATGTTAGATTTGTCAAATTCACGCGCCACCATGAATGACACGATAACATGGCTCGTACGTTTCTCTATTGACGGAAACGATTTCTGCGTGCCAGCACGTAAGTGCATGATTGGGCCGTTTCGTTAGATACGATATGCGATTTATTCGATTTAACATGTATCTATACGTGCTTTTTCGATGGCTGTAATCGATTCTTTTTCGTTCAGAAGTCAGTGATTCATTTTGTAAATTTTATTGTTATCAAGAGCGGGAGATTAAATTGACATGACAAAGCACTTAAAATTTTAACATACATACGTGAATGTACTTTTATAATTATTTATACTTACAGTACAAATAATATTTATTGACGAAGACCTTTCAATTATTTTTGGATAACGAGATACTTCGCCAGTCCTTTTATAATTACAGGTATGATTATATTTATTATTTTAAGTCAATAAACGGTTGGTCCTCTTATTAGTCCACGAGAGCATTAAAAATAACTCTCTGAACACAAGTATAAATAAAATATTAACCCAATAACCGCGACGAGGTGGACATTCCTGCCTTTCATATCGACATATATGGAGCGATTGCGTTTCGCGTCGCAAACAGGAAATATCAGATTATCATTACATATCCACGGGTGTCGGTTTTCTTTTGTTGATATTTAAGAACTCACAGTAGGCAATAACATATTTAAATTTAAACTCAGGCTACGCAATTAAACATGTAACTTCAGGGTAAAACAGGCCTTTGACGCATTGTTCTAAGGATTCTGGAAGCGTTTCCTCCCTGTATTGCATAGCAACGAAGGAAGTCGCCAGCTTTTCGGTCACCACACAACTTTACGCCGTAAAGTACATGTATCTCTATTTAAGTATCGTTTTTCCATATTCAGAGCTAGTGCAAGATTTACCTTGTTTAGGCGCTTGGTGCTGTTCAAAATCCTATAACATAATAGGCTACTTGGCTCCTGGTCAAATCAGCTTCTTTTTAAGAACTGTCAAAACGAATTTTAACGACTTGCTAATATGGAATTAATATGATATCGAATTGAGTGACGTCACGGTCAATTCAGTTATTGTATATATTTTTACCTCACTTATTAAATAGAAATTGGATTTAAAAATAACTTCTATCCATGTTTTTCTTATAATTATCTGAAGCTTTATTTCGTGCATGGCATAAAATATTTTATTTTAAGAACAGTCAAGTTCCCTATAATAAGGATTACCGAAACCGTTACGTCACAATTTCGAATTAAATTGACACTAAAGGTATCGATAGAGCACCGATGGGAGTGGGGGGGGGGACTTTCGTCTGCGATTTAACCAAATTTAATCGGAACGTAGTGTCGTTTTCACGTGCTTTCTAATCGGGCATGCGTTGCGCGTGCGCGGCGGTTTAAATACAGAATGGTGTATACGATACCATGGAACACGTACCTACATTGGAGTCATCTAAAAAACTTTTTTTTATTCTAGAAGTAAATCGGATAAATTCGGCTGTTTCTTAGAAATACCATAATATCAATAAAACATACAATAGTGACCAATCCGTAGATATATTACGTGTCTTTTAAACGTCTAAAAATATCATAGCACCGAACCCCAAGGAAATTAACCCGTCATCAGAATTTAACGCTTCGATGACGGTAATGCGTCGAAATTGCCGCGGGAAAATAACTTAAATTCGTCTCGTTGCACCGTAACCACCGTCCACACTCAAGAGACGCATGTCGGCCGACGCGGAACGGACGTCAGCGCCACGCCGCCTGAATGTAATTTAAAAAACGTCTCCTCAGTACATTTTGTATAGCGAGCGACGCGTCGCCTGGGGCGCGCCAAGCGACGTCCCTTGCGCGTCCTTCCTATACAAAATGTACTGAGGAGACGTTTTTAGGGTTCCGTAGTCAACTAGGAACCCTTATAGTTTCGCCATGTCTGTCTGTCCGTCCGTCCGTCCGCGGATAATCTCAGTAACCGTTAGCACTAGAAAGCTGAAATTTGGTACCAATATGTATATCAATCACGCCAACAAAGTGCAAAAATAAAAAATGGAAAAAAAAATGTTTTATTAGGGTACCCCCCCCCCCTACATGTAAAGTGGGGGCTGATATTTTTTTTTCATTCCAACCCCAACGTGTGATATATTGTTGGATAGGTATTTAAAAATGAATAAGGGTTTACTAAGATCATTTTTTGATAATATTAATATTGTCGGTAATAATCGCTCCTAAAGGAAAAAAAGTGCGTCCCCCCCCCCCCTCTAACTTTTGAACCATATGTCTAAAAAATATGAAAAAAATCACAAAAGTAGAACTTTATAAACACTTTATAGGAAAATTGTTTTGAACTTGATAGGTTCAGAAGTTTTTGAGAAAAATATGGAAAACTACGGAACCCTACACTGAGCGTGGCCCGACACGCTCTTGGCCGGTTTTTTAAATTACATTCAGGCGGCGTGGCGCTGACGTCCATTCCGCGTCGGCGGACATGCGTCTCTTGAGTGTGGACGGTCCCTAACATGAAAAGACTTAATAAATACCAAAAAAGTTTGGGATAACTGGAGGTCTTGCCAAGCGTACCTTCATTAACGTATTGTGTTCTCTTCTGTATTGATGCGACCGAGACATTTGCGTATTTTTCGCTATGAAGCTTCATTAGCGTCAACGATTGTATGCTTCGATAGAGGCCCTAGTAATCTTAATTTCAAAATACTTGTCGGGAAGTTGCAGAAGAAAAAACTTTACTTTCATTGGGAAGAGAGGTATATCGTTACGTCGTTACGTACAAATTTTTTTGCGGAAAGTTAAAGAATAACCACATGTGTGGTGTCACTGGCACATCTCGGACACTGGCGATCAAATATATGAAAGAGGCGCGTTCCTAGCACACATTCTAAGCCCGTGTAGGTGAACGTGTACCATGCTTGTATGAGTGAGATATGACAGGTCGACTGTTCGCGTTTTTGACAGGCGGTAACTGTCAGGTAACTGAGAGGGGGTGGGAGGCACTTTCAGCGGGGAGCAGGAGTGGCCATACTGTACGATAGTACTCTTTGTTATACTGTGTCACTGGTTAGGCTAGTTTCCTACTAGTCAAATCAGCTTCTTTATAAGAATTGTCAAAACGATTTGCTAATATAGAATTACTATGAAATACTGAGGAGTGACAACACGGTCAATTCATTTCTCTTTGACTTATTAAATAGAAATTATGTTTGATTGAACATAACTACTATCCATATTTTTCTTCTAATTATGTGGTGCTTTATTTCGTGCACTGCATGGTAATCTTTAGCTATCTAACTATCTAACAGGCTCGGAAAACACTCAACAAAAATGTAAAATTTAGACAAATGAGTGATTTTATACAATCAAACGCAGCGGGAATGCAATTTAAATGTATTTTGTCACCAAAAAATGTCATTTATTTGAAAAAAATTGTTTTATATTTGCATATTTTTGCGAGTTAATGTCCCAGACATAATCATTTCATAATACTGTTTCAAAAAACATACCTACGAACTTGAACTAATGACCTACCGACGCCTATAAAGCTCAGACTTACGTCTTAGATGTAGTCCATATTCATCTTAATGGCCTTACAACATCGTTTGACATTTAAAAAACATATTAGCCACATAATTATACCGGAAAAGTATAATTTGTTTTATTCCTGTTTACAAAATTTTATTTGACATTAAAGTATTGCATGCTAAGTCTCATTTAGGTGTTAAGTGAAAATAATACGAGTCCATTCAAATGAATGTGAAAAGAACGATCTAATGTCAAATAAATAGGCTTAGTGTCAGGAGTTCAAGTGAGAAAATGTTTAGTCATTAGCGTTGCGTAAACACGCATAAGTAATAGGAATCTTGCAGAATTTCTCGCATAATTGTTACAAATGTGCAAAGATTATTTAAATTTATTGCTTACACTAAGATTATAGTTTGCAAACACTTTAGCTGAAAGTAGAATGCGTAAAAGTAAAACATTTGAAACGATAATAATTACTAAGTATATTTAGTTACGTAATCGCTTATTTAACGGAATGATTAAAATGGCGTGAAAACTGTTTATCATTTATCCCATGGATAGACTCTGTCATCATTCGCTGGTCTTTATCACAGTCACTTGGGGTCGGCGCAGAATTACTTCCCCTCCCATATATCGTCACTACTTTAAAATAATCTCGTATTTCATACTGCTCCTCAAAGTTAAAACGCAGTAAGTATATATGCATTCCATACATACTTACTACATTTTTCTTTTCATTGACAGAAGAAGATACAAGTTTCTTTCAAAGTAGTGACGATATCTCTATCGCCCGTCGTCTCATTATTAACTTACTTTCGTTTCATAATTATCTCTCACACATGAAATAAAACTATGGAAACGGATTATATCATGAATAACTATCGCGGTAACCGAAGACAATATTATCTCTCACACAGTCAATCCGCTCTATACAGTATCATAGTACAATTCTAAGAACCTGCTAAGAGGTAGCTAATAGTAAATCCTTAAAGCGTAAGTATAAGTATTAGTACACCATTACATATAGGTAATAACATTCAAAACCTAGTCTACTAACATGTACCACCACAGATGTCTTATATGTATACCATAGATCAAGCAAACGTACCTACTTAGCGTGTCAAATGAACTCAGTAAAATCCACTGAGTTGTCCGTCTTTTATCGAAGCTTGCTGTTTTCGGGCGTGAATTTTTGTAAGTTGAAGTTACATAATAAAAACATAAAAAACCGGCCAAGTGCGAGTCGGGCTCGCGCACAAAGGGTTCCGTAGCAGCAAATATAATAAACCAATAACTTAACCAAAATTACAGTTAAATCAACCTATCTCAAAAACTATAAGAGATACTTTGATCAAACCAAAAATCGTTGAAAGAGTTAATTAGCATGCATCACCTCTATTTTTTTTAGAATTTTATACCCCGTAGTTATAAAAATAGAGGGGGGGGGGACATACTTTTTACGACTTTGAGAGCTGATATCTCAAAAACCGTTCACTTTAAGAAAAATGTTTTTTAGAAAACTTTATATCATTTTAAAAGACCTTTCCATTGATACCCCACACGGGTATGTACATCGAAAAAAAAAATTTTCATCCCTCAGTTACATGTATGGGGGCCCCACCCCCAATTCTTTTTTACTATTTAGTGTCATAATTTTGTAGCGGTTCATACAACACATATTCCCATCAAATTTCATCACTGTAGTACTTATAGTTTCCGAGTAAATCGGCTGTGACAGACGGACAGACGGACAGACGGACAGACGGACAGACGGACATGACGAAACTATAAGGGTTCCGTTTTTGCCATTTTGGCTACGGAACCCTAAAAATGCCTCGTTACGTGATATTTAATTTCAATAACACAAAAATTACGGACACAACAGGACCTGAAACATATTTAAAATCACAGGCAAGTAACAACTTCAGTACAAAATCTGACACGCTCGGCCCCTATACGAATAGATGAACTTGTTTCTTCTATCCAAATCTAGTTCTGTGTGTACCACCATTTGAACGCAAGCAAAGAATTTTTAAAACCCAGTTCATTACAAAAGTAGGCTACAGCGCAGACATAAATTCGGCCTTTCATTACGAGGAGCACCTGCCCAAACACAGGCATTCCTGCTTCGCTATTTCCTCACTTTGTATGCATACAAAATGGCCCCAAATATGTTTTAATACTACTTTAGGTAATTATGATTGTATTACGCTGTTAGGGGAAATATTTTAAGGAATAAGCGGAAATGTTTTAAATGTTTGTTTAACCTACAACAGTTATTATCGTAGATAAAAATAAACTCAACGTAGATAAAATGCCTTTAAAGACGGCTGCTCTATTATATCGAATGTAGGCAAAAAAAACCGGCCAAGAGCGTGTCGGGCCACGCTCAGTGTAGGGTTCCGTAGTTTTCCGTATTTTTCTCAAAAACTACTGAACTTATCAAGTTCAAAACAATTTTCCTAGAAAGTTTTTATAAAGTTCTACTTTTGTGATTTTTTTCATATTTTTTAAACATATGGTTCAAAAGTTAGAGGGGGAGGGACGCACTTTTTTTTCCTTTAGGAGCGATTATTTCCGAAAATATTAGTATTATCAAAAAACAATCTTAGTAAACCCTTATTCATTTTTAAATACCTATCTAACAATATATCACACGTTAGGGTTGGAATGAAAAAAAAAATCAGCCCCCACTTTACATGTAGGGGGGATACCCTAATAAAACATTTTTTTCCATTTTTTATTTTTGCACTTTGTTGGCGTGATTGATATACATATTGTTACCAAATTTCAGCTTTCTAGTGCTTACAGTTACTGAGATTATCCGCGGACGGACGGACGGACGGACGGACGGACGGACGGACGGACGGACGGACGGACGGACAGACAGACATGGCGAAACTATAAGGGTTCCTAGTTGACTACGGAACCCTAAAAATAACAAGAGCAGAAACGAAAACACTTAACAATGACTATCAAAGAAGCGTATCAGAATGGTGACAGATGTGAGTTATAAAGATGTTCAACCATTATAAAATAATATTTTACCTAATACCATCTTACCTACATAATATTCAAAGTTTTTAATGATTTACGGTTAGTTTCACGTTACTAGACTTATTTGATTGTGATATAGACCGTGATTACCTTTTTGTTTTTTGTCAAGCTCCTGATATTTTGACACAGTTACACGCATTATTATGTCATGGTTTATACTAAGATCAACATAAATACCTAAGGTGTTTTTGGCCGTAGTAGGTACCGTTATATTTTTATGTTGAATATATTTCTCAGTTGCTTTTAACTTTGAAAGAAGACATAGATCACCGACTACCACATAAAGCGACACCACAAAACCTAACACATGTTCCATCCCAGGAATTTCTATAGTGGCTTCGTACGACCCAAATTTCCTTACTTCAATGACAAAAGGCAAACAAGCGCGACAAAAAGCGTAGAGAAAGTTCTTCCTATTCTCACGGCGATGATTGAAGGCACGGAAACAGTTAAGATAACTCCGAGCATGCTTTGCTAATTTTGTATATATATCTTTAAGAAATCTAGCAATTATATAGTGATGTTTTTGTTATGAAAATGCGCCACGAGATGCGTTTAGGGGCTTATCGCGATTCAACAATGTTCCAGGTAGAATCACGCAAGCTGGAGCGAAAGAAGCGAGTGCTTAATGAAAGTAAGTCCTACACGACTTTGTAAAGTGTATGTACCTACTTGACGATTGCGTCATGATTATCATGAGCATTCGCGAAATGATATTCGGTCTACTCCATTACGTAGCCTAGATATTCGAACGTCGTAAGTAGGTATATCAACCCTTCTAACGTCACAATCGCATAACCACACTACGCTTCGCAAGCGAATCGTAGCTACTAGCTAGCTCTCGTCCCTACCACTCTTCTGTAGTGCCGCGACAGATCCATAGCCAGGCTGAGTTTTGATGGCCACGCGCTAACAATTGTCACTTGGGCTAAGTCGGCAATGCCGATCTGCAAAAAAATCTGCACCTAATTTATTTCCGAAGATCGTTCTTTCTTTTTAATACCACGTCGGTGGCAAACAGGTATACGGTCCGCCTGATGGAAAGCGGTCACCGTAACCTATGGATGCCTGCAACTCAAGAGGTGTCACATGCGCGTTGCCGACCCATTAGAAACTTGCACTAACTAACTAACTATTTTGGCTCAGTGATCCAAAGTGAATCTTGGCCTCCGAAACGAGAGATCGCCACCTGTCCCGATCCTGCGCAGCCTCTTGCCAGTCACTGACTTGAAGCCGACGCAGATCCGCCACCACACTGTCCTCCCAGCGGTACCTGGGTCGACCCGCCGGGCTTGCACTTAGAAACTTGCACACTCCGATCAAATCAAATTTTAATCAAACAAGTCTAAAAACTAAATGATATTAACATCTAATATACTTAACACTAACCACAAACACAAACAAATGCAGTCGTCCTAATAGACCTGTGAAATGTTTAGTGTCGTACTGTCATTTATGCCACGTCCGTGCTAAGTTTACCTTGATTCAACCCGGGTTTTATGGTATATCGTGATAAAACAATATCTAATACAAACGGCCTCGGTATCGTTTTTCTTTTATGCATGTTTATGTCGCAATAATGCAGTTTTGAATTCATGTTCACCATTGACGCTCGCTGCTAGCTATGTTATATACCTCTTTGACGATTTTATTAGCCTATCTACTAACCTGACTGAGTACTAGGTAAGTAATCTTGACGTGTCTTTTTAATTTTATACAAAAATACTTTTGAAAAATAAGTCACTGTCACAAGTAACTATTTTCATGAAGGGATGAGAAACATTTAGAGATTAAACGAACTTACCTGTAAGTGAAGTTCTATCCTAATTATGCGAAGGTTTCGTCCGAAGATATTAGCATAATAGACACATGTAGTATCGCGTAGCGCATGCCATTTCACACTTTTTTGAGAATTTTATTTGATTTTTTTTTTTTTTGAAGGTAGGTTACTTACCCGCTCCCAACTATCTACTCGTACTTCATTTCTTTGAGAGTAGCTACCAGCAGGTTCTTCATATTTTTACGATCAATGGGGTGTAATGCTATTTACACGATGCGGAGGGAGGGTTGCTAATATCTTCGGACGAAACCTTCGCATAATTAGGATAGAACTTCACTTACAGGTAAGTTCGTTTAATCTCTAATTATACTCGGTTTCGTCCTCTATATTAGCATAATAGACACATGTAGACTTTTAGAGACAATGATCGTAAAAGTATGAGTATAATGAAATGAGATACCTTAAGGTACTTTAAATCATCTTTTATTGATTTACTTTATATGTACGTTTTACACATTGATAGGTAGGTACATATAAATATGTAAATTTTTTACTCAACATGTATTCTAATTATTGATTAAACATGTTAATAGTTATACTTAGGTGAATACTTAACTTCTCATGATTGTTAAGCCAAAGCAATCATCATGATTCGGATCAATAACAGGGCGATTATAAAATCTAGCAAATGTTTCTGAGGTAGAACTCCAGCCCGCAGTTTTGCGTATTAAGTCTAAACTGACCCCGGACCTGTGCGCAGCAGAAGAGGCAGCATGCCGAGTGCTATGCGCAGTGAACGATGACGTATCAATTCCGCTTAAGGTTAAAACATTTTTAATCCATCTACTTAATGTTTGCGTGCCGACTTGCTTATGAGGTTTTTAAAACTGATAAAAAGACATTCCGCCTTATTTCTAATATTTTTAGTCTTTTGTAAATAAGAGTTGATTGTTCTTGCCGGGCAAATCTCTGGTTTCTCATTAAAAAAGGGCAAGATCAGTACTGGTTGTGTAGAACCAATTCGCGACGTCTTAATGAGGTCTGGGATTTTAATTTTAATTTTATCGGAGCAATTTTCGATGTTACATATTTTAATATTAGCTAGTGTTTGTGCTCTATGTGATGTTACGAGAGCCAAAAGTGTTATTAATTTTTTAGATATCTGTTCGAGAGATAAATCTTCATTGGGATACCATTTTCCCAAATAATCTAAAACGACTGACGGATCCCAGGTTTCGGTGTATTTAGGAAGTGGAGGTCTAGAACGAAACACTCCTTTAAAAAATCTTTTCAAGTCATCATTATCGGAAAGTTTTTCATTAGCAATCAACGAAAGCGCGGATCTACAAGAATTCAATGTTCCGTATTGGGCACCTTTATTAAACATTATTGTTAAAAATCTTATGATTTCTGGAATTGATACATCATAAATGTTCAATTTATTTTCTATACAATAAATGAACCACTTTTTATAACACCCTTCATACTGTTTGTATGAGTTATTAGATAATGAATCCAACAGTATGTGTGTGGAAGATGGTGGGACACCTCTTCTTATCATCGCTTCGCGGATAATATTCCGGCCACCAGGGTAGTCTGTGAGCGCACCTGCCGTCGGCTGGAAGTGGCAGATAAAATTAGATTATTATTTGCTTCTAGTACCAAAAGTTTTGAAACCAGTAAACTTTTGAAAAGAGGGTACCACGGTTGCGTGGGCCATTGTGGTACCACCATTATGCCTCTGGCTTTATCATTAATAATCTTTCTTAACGATTTTAATATCATACTAAAAGGAGGAAAGGCATAGAAGTAATATTTGGACCAGGAGACTGTAAATGCATTTATTGCATACGCGTCGGGGTCTCTGTGCCATGATACATAAATCGAACATTTATTATTTATTCTACTAGCAAATAAATCAATATTAGGGCATCCAAATTCATTAACAATTCTTTGGAATGCGTAGTCAGCAAGTTCCCACTCGATATCCGGATGAGTGCGTCGCGACTCCTGATCCGCTATACAATTATCCGCAGAGCGAATGTATGAAGCATATACAAATAGTTCTCTCGTTTCGCAATATTGCCAAAGTTGCCTTGTGATTTCTGTCAAATGGGGGAACTGAATACCTCCCATTCTATTAATGTAGGAGATAGCGGTGGTATTATCGATGCGAAGAAGGATTTGTTTATTGTACAAGTTTCTTGTAAATATTTTGAGGCCGATAAATGCAGCCATAATTTCTAGTTGGTTTATATGGCTTTTGCGTTCCTCTGCATTCCAAGGACCACTGGCCTTCTGGTCTCCACACGCTACTCCCCACCCAGTAGTTGAGGCGTCAGAGAAAATTTCTAATGCGTAATAATCTGCTTTGATTTTACAGTTACAATTTTCTATTATATTTTTCCACCATTCAAAGTCTTTTTGCAAGTTGTTTGGGATAGTCTTATCTATCGTAATTTTCTTCATCTTTTAAATTTAGAAATTTGCATCTTTCGAAAAGTTTCGTGTAAAGCCAGCCGTATTCGACGGCTGGACATGCAGATGTAAGGAGACCTACGAAACTTGCGAAATCTCTTATCTTGCATCGTTTAATTGAAGAGAATTTTTTAATTTCATTTTTTATTTTTAATGTTTTTTCTTTTGGTAGGGTAACTTCCAATTTATTTGAATTTATTACATATCCCAAAAACTTGCATGACTTGGAAGGGTTGAGATTACTCTTTTCTTTATTTATAATAAAGCCTAACGAGGTAAGTAGCTTTTTGGTATTTTCTATATTTTGAACACATTCATTATAATTTTTTCCGATAAGTAATAAATCATCGAGATATATGGTGGATATATAACCACATGACCTTAGCAACTTCACTACTGGTTTCATAACTTTTGTAAATACAAAAGGGGCGGTATTTAATCCGAACGGAAGGACATTAAATTCAAAAATATTATTTTCGAACTGAAATCTGAGGTATTTCCTGTCGGTTTCATGTATCTTAATCAGGAAATAAGCGTCCTTTAAATCTAATGTACTGAGATAACAGTCTTTGGAGATTAACTTTAAGGCAGTGCGCAAGTCCTCTAATTTGAAATGAGATGTATCTATGAATTGGTTTAATGATTTAAGATTTAAAATAAATCTCATTTTTCCATTCGGCTTGGGTATTAGAAAAATAGGCGACAAAAATTGATCGTCTCGCGCCTCACATTGTGAAATAGCTCCAATGGACAGTAAATCTAAAATAGATTCACGTATGTGTATTTTTTCTTGACTGGAGTAGTTTCTTGTACTTGGTGGTACTAATTGAGAAACTGGTTTGGAAAATGGAATTTTATAACCCTCGATATATGATAATACCAGAGGATCATTTGTAAGCATTTGCCATTGAGTATAAAATTTAGCTAGTCTACCTCCTGGTATTACCGTGACTAACGATGTCTGTAGCTCGTCCTGTAGTGCTGCTGATGCTGCGATGGCCTCGAGGTGTGCCTGGGCCGATGACTCGTCGAGGTCGCAGGCTCCTTCGCTCGTGACGGTCCTGGCTGCCTGCGCGCTGGACCCGGCTTCCAGTTTAAATTTTTATTTGTACTGGGATTAGGCTTTTTAGCCTGAGGTTTAGGTGCCGGAATTTTTAGGTCTGCTCCAGATTTGGTAATGGCTTTAGCCGATTTTAAAGTGTCTGCCAAGTTTTCACTAAATAAAAACTTGTCGATTTTTGTATTTTGAAGCTGATCCTTCATTTCTTTCTTCATGGCATTTAATAAGAAATTTCGCCTTGTAATAGTGTCAGCATGTTGACAATCGCATAAGATTCTAGTTGAATCAATGAGAAGTTTCAACAAAGGTGTATTTTTCTCTTTGTTTTGCATAAGGATCGTTATAGCCTCGCTAAGGCAACTAATAGCAGAGGTAAGTTGCTTTTGTTTATTCTCAATAGCTTTGTCGCGTTTAATTACAACATCCGATACCGCGGCCTTGACTTCAGCGTTCATTTCAGGAGGATCTATTAATTTGCAGTTATCAGGTGTCAAATATCTCTCCTTGAATTCTTTGCGCAACTCTTTCGTCAATCCGTTTGTTGCGCAATGTTCTAATCTAATTGACAAGTCCTTTTGTATATCTTTTCCGTATTGCTTAACCGAATTGGGATCAGTACCCAGTATTTCCATCAAATCAGCATCTAATGTTTCTTCTGGTTCAGGTATCTGTTGTTCAGTATTCTCGATGGCGGGGGAGGCTTGAGACTCCAAAGGTGGGCTGGCAGGAGCAGCCGGAGCAGCAGGATTAGCTGTCGCGCCAGGAGCCGGCTGTGGCTGTGCTGTAGGCACGGTGACGGCAGGCTTCGATGTGATGAGCACAGGCTGAGAAACTTCATCGGATAACGAACCATCTGTTTGGTTCGGTTCCGGTAACGCACCATTGGCATCATCCTCAGGAATCGCCCATGCGTCTAAAAGGTCCGTGTCTGAAAAGGAGACACAGCCTTATGACCGCCTTGTAGTATACAATAACTGTGTAAGTGGCAGTCGCAAGTTTATTTAACAAGAACTGCCCCCAAACTGTTATTCCACACTTTTTAGTGTACTACGGTCACTATACGTCATACGTAACAAACACGTATTCTAAAAAATGCAATGCATTTTTATTTACACTTTACGTAAATAAATAGTCGGCAGAACAGTCCCAATGCATAGCAAGTACTGCCCGGTGCCGAGAACTGTATTGTTTACAATTACGTATTACATTCCTACACTATAGGTACCTACGTATAGTTTTAATTACGGTATTATATTCATTAACTATAAATAAAGTAATATAACCTACTTTGTTCAAGAAGAAACAGTCCCACCGTACTGTCCGCAGCTCAAACATAAGTAGTTAGGTACCATGTACGAAAACAGGATAAGTAAGTAGCAGAATTACCTATAGTGACTACTAAACGTTGGTATTAAGTTATTTTTATTTTGCAATTAGTCCGTTGCAAAATACAATTTGCTATTTAAAAGCAAATAAATTTACCAAACGATGTTTACATAGAACTTGTTACAATTAAACAAGGTTGTATATGGCATACCTGATTCATCCTGTGAGATCGATGAGTCACGATGTTTGTCCCGATCAGGTGCTCGTAATTTCTTCTCGAGTCGTTTTATCTTCTTTAAAAGATAGTCGTAACTATCCCTATCCTTTTCACGTTTCCGTTTAGGCATTGTAACAACTTTAATCACTGATTTATCACTTTAACACGGGAGCGCGATGTGAAACGGCGGGGCACTAAAAAGCGAATGGAGTACGAGTAGATAGTTGGGAGCGGGTAAGTAACCTACCTTCAAAAAAAAAAAAAAAATCAAATAAAATTCTCAAAAAAGTGTGAAATGGCATGCGCTACGCGATACTACATGTGTCTATTATGCTAATATAGAGGACGAAACCGAGTATAATAGGGTGATATGTATATTATCCGATGAACTTTACACTCGAACAAGAAATCAATTATTATTGAACATAAAAAATCATGCTTTCAAAGTACGATGTTCCTTACTTATAAAATAAAAACATCATAAAAGAACAAAGAAGCCTTTGTAAGCACCATTAAGTAATTAAATAATAAATAAGACGGCAAATATTGTCCTAACGGACTGTCACTTGGGTTAAAATAAGACAAACATCTCAAAGGACTTGCAGTAAATGCATTCCCTCACACATGTTTGTTAATATCATTGGAAATGAAATGCTATATAATATGTTTGTTACATAAAGCATTATGAATTGTCGGCAGACGACCAAGAATGCTACTTAATCTGTTTACGTATGGAAATTTATGAAAAACACTTAGGTGTGCGCTGACATAAGCTAGAAAGCTTACTATATGATAAATGTTGTAATACCTATTGACAATATGAAAGTCAAAGAACCTCAGCCACTTGGCAAGCATATAATAATTAGACACCATTTTTAACTTCATTATAGCTATAAAAGTGATCAAGGCCTCCAAGTGTCCCGAGCTGGAATCGAACCAACGGCCTCTGTTTACCAGGCTGAAGCCTAAACCACACTTTTTTCATATCTACTTATTCCTCTGTTCCTAATGAACGATGTATCCTTTCTGGCTAGAGGTCTTATTTTTCTTAGGTAAGTATATCAAAATCGATAACGATAACCATAATGCGATCCAAAACCTCTAGAAACTCAGGTCAAAAGGAATAAACAATTCGGACAGCCCCTAACATACTCTGAAGAGAATTTCAAGATCTAGAATAGGTACATAAATCTATGTCTCGTAAGTGTTAGAAAGACTTGCAAAGCCGAATGTATCGAGAACTCGTTACAGAAGGCATTGAGCCGTGACGAGGAGAGAAACATGACTTGGAACGTCGTTCACAACTCCTACTGAGAGTATAGGCTCTAGAAACTAGTGAAAGATTGATCTTCGATCACTCAAAAATGTTAAGGATCTTGACAGTAAATTATACTGGCCACTAGCCTCACACTCGAAGTAAGTATTGTATGTTAAAAGTTGTTAGTGGAGTGGAGACATCGTTAAATAAAATATGTTAGAATTGAAAATGATACTCAGACTCAAAATTAAAATATATACTCCTTGGTTACTAAATATTCCTTTATTTATTTTTCTTCATAGGCTATTTTATATGTAATATGATTATAAAAGTAAAATACAAAACCACTTACAACACAATACAAAATACTTATAGACAATTAGACACATTATAGAAAAACCTAACCTAGGGTGCCGCCAGCAGCGGGGCAGGGCCCAAGCTGCCGGCGATGGTTAGGGCTGCATTACAATTATTTAAAGATTATGCAGTTGAACTCTTGAAATATTTGTTTGTTTAATAAATTTTCACTGACAATAAGTAAACTGATTTATAAGTTATGCCTGCCTTGTATGTAGTACGTACAAATGCAACTTTTTAGTTACCATGGCCTAAGATAGAATAGGATAATTTTGTTGCATATCAACATAACACAAACAAGTTAATAATGTTGGTACATAAAGTGGTTAGTATACGTGATGCCCTGTAAGGAAACAACATCATAAATACCACATAAACTTATCTACGACTGTCTCCCGTAAAACCAATAAAACTATGGAACGTAGATTCAAATCAAATCCATAAAAAAGTTACTACTTTAGAATAGACCAAGCATTTGGTTCAACGAATTATTAGCCCCGCTTGCGCAAGGGTAAAGTAAAATTCATTATCTCATAGAAGTACGTTTAGAGTAACATAATTTGCACCGCTGGGGCTGTCAAAATAATATCTTAATATTAGTACCTAAATAGCTACTAGCAGGGATTATTTATACAGGATTTACATACTACATACCAAGAATCGTACCTCGATGTTTTAGCGCCACCTATTAAATACTATCATAACTACACCGATGATGCCTACATTTTTTTTTTTTTCAAAATATGTATTGACGTGATTTTAATCATGATTTTAAAATAAAGAAATATGTAATTTATTCTTAAAAAAGCGCCATCTAGTTTTAAGCCTAAAAGGCCCAAAAACACGCAAAAATATTAGGGGAAAATATGATTTTGGCCACTTTCAGGCTGCGAAACAGCGCCATCTGGTTTTAAACCTAAAAGGCCCATATATTTCTTTGTCAGTCCAGTATTAAATCGTTATTGTTACTAGTATAAATAACAGGTGTAAATCAGGCCAAAACAACCGAGCAGCCGGGGTCGAAACCGCGACATTGACACCTACCGCAGCCGGATCTGCGAACTGGTCTCCTGATATCAAAACCAACATCTCATTGTCAGGCCGAGGTCTTTAGAAAGCCTTATGATTTGTGTTATCAAAATTATTTAGAAGTTTAGAACGGCAACGCCTCGCCTGAATGCATAGAAATTCGATCTTGGGTTGTTTTATCCTTGGTACAGTGCCTTAAGGGCCTATTTTAGATATTAACTAGCTTTTAAGTTTCGTCTTAGTTTTTTATTATTTTAGATCCATTTCAAATCTTTTTCGGTACAGTATCCGTAGGAATAATATTCCTATATTCGTGATAAAAAAAAGTTTATATGTATATGTGAAAAATACTCGTGATAATATGGTTTTAAGTCAATTAAACGAAGTTCGTACGTATGTATACTATATCCTAACTGAACTACTTTAATTACATATTATACTTATACACAATTTTTTTTAAGTAACCCGTGGATATTGGATAGGTAACGCTGTAACCGATGATATTGTGTAGTTGTTTGTTATTCCTAAAATAAATAAAATAAAATTATGCGTTATTTTGATAATATAGATTAACGTAAACAGAGCCTACGAGTCACAGGCCTCGGTTTCCAGCGAAAAGGAAACGTGTACGGAATTGCTCTCTTCCTAATGATGCTATCTCTGTTCCTACAGATAACTCGGTTTCGTGTGGTCACGTCACGACCCGCAGCTTATGAGTTCGTGTTGTAAGAGGATCAAGGGCTTCATAGACAACAAAGGTTGTGAAAATTGGTCTCAAATATAAAAGAAAACCAAATGGGCATATCATAACCGTAGATATGAAAGCGACATTCTGAATAAACTCAATGAAGCTCGTGTTTATGTTATTCCACCTGTGCCGGGTCCATGTGACATAATCATCACAGGCCTTTGCGTCTATTGCAGACGGTTTACACATTGCTGCTTCGACAACGGGTTTGGTGACTGTGGAGGCCGATTCGCGATCGGCACGACCTGCCACATTTTTTGGCAAAGAATACTGCGACATAATATGCGCACAATATTTGGTGCAAAAGCTCTTGTTAAAAGATGTTTATAGTAAGCAATTTCGTATGAAATTTATATGCAAGGTATTTTCACTTCTATGTGACAGTCACAATCAATATTATTTATTTGTGACAAGGTACAAAATTGCCCATCGAAACAAAATTCCTTGACCATACGTATACAAATGCTAGGAGATGTTCAACGTTAGAGTTTGTCAATCTTCATCAAGTAGGTACTTGCTGGTCATAACAAGATACTAAACAACTATTGTTTCTAGGAAACGCACGTTTCTCGCGTGCCGTTTAACAGTGCGTTGAAACTCAAAGATTTCCTAAGAAACTAAGATCAATCCTCGGACAATGACCCATACAGTCGCGTTTATTTACATCTATCTATACACTTACGGGGTAATAAATATCTTAAAGATGAAGTTGACATTAACCTTTATTTTAATGCATTGAAGATGAATCATGATTTTACTGTAAAAACCATTAAAAAAAATGTAAATGCTTGAATCCGCAAATTCAGTAAGTTTTTTGTATGTGTGTGGATTGAGTGAGCACCTTCCGAAAATAAAAAAAAATATGCTGATCATTTAGTAAAAGTTCTAAAACAATTGTAAAACGAATCTCTGAATTTGTAAAAAGATAAATCAAAAGATACAGCCATTAACATGTGCTCACTCAGTTCTCACAAACTACCAACGAAAACAGTGAATATATTCATTTAACATATAATATTTGTATACTAACATTTAGTAAAAAATAGGCCAACCTACCTCTATAAATATTAGATCACCTAGTGACGTATTAAATTTTTTACAAATAGTTTCTTATGCTCACTCAATCCACACACTTTTGAAAAGCCGAATTTTGATGAAAAACATAAGATTTAGACCGCTATTATATGTGTATAGTTTAGTAAAAGTGAAATGGGAATTTGTAAAATACAAAACGAACCACTAACGTGTCAGGTTTTTTTATAACAAATTTTTGTAAGTGCTCACTCAGTCCACACGTTTTGAGAAAGTTAAAAATGTAAATATCTTACGATTTGTAGCACCTAAGACACTCGAAAGTACTTCAACATTTAGTAAAAATTTTTACTAAATATCCACCATCTAATATTTTATATTCGTTGCCTGGTTTTAAAGATATTCAGACATAACTTTTCTCATACAAATATATCAAGTAGGGTGACCACACTATGTCGGCTCCTGATTTTCCCCACCTTCCCATTGTCATATTGAGATTGGGGAGTTTCGTTCGTTCAATTTTGATAATATTAAACTAATACCATATTAATTCTCCATCTGCAAACTGTTTTTAGGTTATGTTCTTGGCCTAGTGATGATGTGTATTGTGTAATTTTTATCGACGTCAGGATAATAACCATATCGACATGCATGCATTAAAAAGGACATGAATGATAATTGGTAAGAAACAAAGAATATAATACTTCACTAGTAAGAAACCAGAACCTGGTAATCTAATCGCGCTAACAGATGAGCGTACCGGATTTGTAAGTGGGACCGAGAAATAGTTATTCTTTTCTCGCTCCCACTTACAAATCCGGTAAACTATTATCAAAATTGAACGAAACTCCCCAATCTCAATATGACAATGGGAAGGTGGGGAAAATCAGGAGCCGACATAGTGTGGTCACCCTACTTGATACATTTGTATGAGAAATGTTATGTCTGAATATCTTTAAAACCAGACAACGAATATAAAATAATGTTGAAGTACTTTCGAGTGTCTTAATACTAAATGTTGAAGTACTTTCGAGTGTCTTAGGTGCTACAAATCGTAAGATATTTACATTTTTAACTTTCTCAAAACGTGTGGACTGAGTGAGCACTTACAAAAATTTATTATAAAAAAACCTGACACGTTATTGGTTCGTTTTGTATTTTACAAATTCCCATTTCACTTTTACTAAACTATACACATATAATAGCGGTTTAAATCTTATGTTTTTCATCAAAATTCGGCTTTTCAAAAGTGTGTGGATTGAGTGAGCATAAGAAACTATTTGTAAAAAATTTAATACGTCACTAGGTGATCTAATATTTATAGAGGTAGGTTGGCCTATTTTTTACTAAATGTTAGTATATAAATATTATATGTTAAATGAATATATTCACTGTTTTCGTTGGTAGTTTGTGAGAACTGAGTGAGCACATGTTAATGGCTGTATCTTTTGATTTATCTTTTTACAAATTCAGAGATTCGTTTTACAATTGTTTTAGAACTTTTACTAAATGATCAGCATATTTTTTTATATTTTCGGAAGGTGCTCACTCAATCCACACACACACAGTTTTTTAGTTGTTTGGTTTACAGTTAGTTTGTCCAGGACGCTCTTAGTTACTGAAATAAAAATACGGTGTAACGAAGGTATGCATTTCAACTAGGTACATATATTGAATTTTCAAACTAAAGGAATTCCATGGACAATAGCATTTTTCAAGATTTTATAAGATTTTCGTACCAAGCAAAAAACCTTAGAACATTCGCAAAGGTATCTCTATGTATAAAGCAGATCATAAATATCCGACATTTTTGCAGCTAACCGTCGATCCAGACCGCAATCCAACCACGACGAAGGTATAAATCAAACTAAACCGACTTTCAAGCCTAATTTTTTGCAAGTAAATTTATAACTGTACAAATAGGGAATATTACCGCACCTCATACATAAACACTCAATCGACTCTAAATTAATTAAGCATCGAGTGAAATCTACTATAATCCATAAAACGCTGATAAATTCTCGAGTGACATATCAATGTAACGGCTGTATTATTCTGTACGCCTGTATTAGTCTATGTTATTGACAGGTCAATAACATAGACTGTGAATTTCAATACACTATTCTGATGGCGTGATTATGTTCAGTTCAGTTCAGTTTTTTATTTGCCAATGTAGACACGGAAGCCATGCAAATACAATTATACATTATAAATAGTTAACAATAAAAAGGTAAGTAACAAAACAATAACAACAAACAACGAGATAATGAAATAATAAGTGAATTAATAAATAAATTAAATTTAGTCAATGTTATTATTGTTGTTGTTGTTATTTTTATTTTTCTCATTTTTAATATGAAATTGCAGATTTGTTTATGGTACCTAGTACCTACTAAGTAATTTCAATCACACTTACAAAAACATGACATTTTGAAAGTTTTAGAATCGGGGCATTACCTTACTTTTTGGGGTTTTTTACAAAGAAAGACAACGCAAAGACATGGCCTACGATGGAGTGAGCTCACCCAAAAAATGCCTGTACACTCTTGATGTTGGTATACGCAGCGTTGTATGGGCAAACAGTCTATTCATTATTTAGTCTCCTAGCCAAGCACTAGAAAAACGCTACCAGTTTTTGTATTAGTTTAGCAACGACAGCGATTTCACAACGACCTTTGAAACGTTTTGCACAATTTGCGGTATCTTGAGAAATAATACGGTATAGAAATTTATGTCATTTGCGTTTACATAAATAATTGCACGTTCCTTGAAGACTTAAAAAGGCATAATCGGGAATATATAGTGCCTCTTAGTTAGCGTTCTCATCTTAGGGCCCATACAGACGAACTGTTTTTACATCTGTATTTGCTCTTAGGATTTCTCAATTGAATATTAATTTTTAAGAAGGGTTTTTTGCCTGAAAATCCTGATTGTATATTAATACTAATTAAGTCCACCATTTGTTCTTATTTTTTATGTGCAATAAAGTATAAATAAAATAAAATAAAAAATAATTATAAAACCTTAATGTGGAGTACATTGACAGATAAATATATATTAATGTTTTCGTTTATGAAGAGAGGATTTTAAGTATTAAGAATTGCCTGATTGAATTATACAGTGTGGAAAGATAAACCCTGGAGGGAGAGATAGGCCCTGGAGGGAAACTACCTTAAATTTTTAAGCTGGCTCATTTGACTTAAAAACTACATTCCTTTATTTCTAAAAAAGAAACAAAACTGCATTCAAAGATTTTCATAACAACTTCAGTTGTCGTCTGTACCACTGAATTGTTTGGTTATTAAAAGAGTCCTAAACTCATCTGCGGCTCAACAATTTATCGTGCTATCCCTTCACTTTTTATTTCTTATCTCTTTCGATCGCGACAACTCAAACTACGCAATAATGAGAAGATAATAACTTAATAATGTTTATACCTACTTACGCCCTTAATTCATTATTAATAACACGTCATTTAGATCGCATTTAAGGAAATCGAGCAAACCCTATTATTAGTAAATTGACTGACTGATCTGCAAAACTAAAACATGTTAATAATGACATTAAGATTTGAGAGTCTCTTGCTGGGTGGTTGGATCAAGGGTCAGATGCAGAAGGCGGTGATCTTGGACACAGCTCGGATAGTCCGTCGGTTCCTCTCTCTGCAGCCCTGTTAACCACCGGCAGCTTGAGTCTTGCCACGCTGCTGGCGGCACTCTAGGTTAGGTCTTTTATAATGTACTATTGTATTGTTTTGGAAGTATATTTGTATTTTACTTTTATCGGCATATTGAACAAAAGGAATGAAAATAAATAAAGAAAAACATTAAATAATAAATTAGACCAGATAATATGAACTCTGTGACTGAATCCGTTTTCCCTTTCTGCAGCAAATAAGTAGTCCATCTTACGCTGGTACATGAGGATAAAGCTAGAATGGTGTCATGGTCGATTATCGCTTGCGCAACATAACAACAGCTAGTAGTAAAGCCTGTGTCTTTCCCATAGGCGGCACACGCCATTATAAGCTAATTGGGCGTCGACGTTCATGTAGAATGCGTTGTGGAGAAGGCATTTGAACTTAAGACATTAAATACAAACCATTACCGCCATTTTGGTGTGTACATTTAATCAGTCAACAAAATGTATGTAGATATTATAGATATCAGTCTAGTTTACAACAACAGAATTAGAATAAAACTAAAAAACTCGACTTTGAAAGCATGCGTGTTCGCGCATTTAATGCTTCTTAATTGGATATCAGAATTTATTTACCTTTAACACGTACGTTTAGTGAATGAATTGTGGTATCGGTTTCTTTTATTTACATTTACTTAAAATTAGAAGTAAAAAGTTTCGGTATAATGTTAGCATGAATAGGCGAGACGACTAAAAAAACTAATTAGTCCGTCAGTTAGATTATCAAATAATTTTAGACACGTATTTTTTCTTTTTTCTCGTAAACTAAAAATGACGACGGTACAGTGCGATTTTTACTTAATAGAAGTGACGTCACAAGCCCCCACTCCGAAACTTTAGTGCTCTATATCTTTGTATTTTTTCAATAATTAGGAAAGCGAAAAATATGTGTTCAGTATTTTTGGACGATCTAACTGACGGACGAAACAGAATGCCATTTTTTTTGTAGTCGTCATCCCTATTCTAAAGTACGTCAATAGTTTTTGTTTTGGTTGCTATCTAGAATTATTTTTCATTACAAGGAATTTATCCCCACGCTAAGAATTTTCCAACTATAAATTGTATACAAAGTTGGATCCCCGCGGCTCAAACCAGGGATCCGGCAGACTACATCGGCGATGGTGGGATAACCTGGACTCATCTTTGATTGGTTGGCCAGAAGTGGCCCTAACAAAGAAAAGAAAAGAAAAAGAGGGGGAGGCCTTTTTGCCCATGAGTGGGACACAGTAGGTGTTAGGCTCTGAATAAAAATAATATATTACTAAATTGTACCTATATCTTCCTCACAAGAGTAGGTACCTTAGCATGAAAAACGACAATATCATCCCATGGGATTTGTCGATTCATTGCAATGAATGGATGAATTGTAAATTCATTATACGCGATTTAATCCGTTTCCATAGTTTTATTTCATGAGTAACTATCGCGGTAACCGAACACAATATTATGACAATATCATCAGTTTTACCTACGATTAAAATGCCTCATCCGCGCGTCACCGGCGCGCGAGCGCTCTCCTTGACTTGAAGAAATCTCGCCGACACGCGACGTTTTCACATACGCGGCTAGGTTTTTACCCGAGTACGTACGAGTATTTCTAGTTTGCTCTGCCAGGAGGATATCATTGATGAGATGCGAGTCGAGTGCTTAGGCTAACTAAACTGAATTTAAAAAAAAATAGATACAACGAACGAATGATGTCACTTTTGATTCCTGGCAGGGCAGGCCTGAAACGCCGCAGAAATGCAGTCTATCTCTGTCGCGCCAATACGCAACAGCGATAGAGACAGATTGCATTTCTGCGGCTACGGGGCCAGGTATCCAATTTTGGTATACTTACCCGAATGATATATTGGGTCGCGTTACAATGTCAGATTATCAGCCAAGTGAAAAATTATATTTTCTCATCAAGAAAATTATATCTCGAATATACTGTATTAGGCTGAGATATCCCAATATTATAAATATAAGTAAGTAAGTAAGTAATTTATTTGCATAAAATAGTGTACAGTAAGATGGTCAAAAGGTACTAAAGTGCAAAAGGTATTTCGTTGAACTATTTTATACATACTGATATTATAAATGGGAAAGTGTGTGTGTCTGTTTGTTTGTCCGTCCTTCACGGCAAAACGGAACGACGAGATAGTTGAAGGGATGGAGAGTGACATAGGCTACTTTTTGTCTCTTTCTCTTTCTAACGGTAGCGAAACCGCTGGCAAAAGCCAGTTATTTTATATTTTAAAAACATTTTGGTAACATTTGTTCAAATTTCCTGGCAATCACCAAATTAATTTTTCTCAGTAATTTCTAAGGAAAATTGCTTAGCACTAAGTTTTATGGACCTAGAATTTATTGTTGGCTGGCAGTATTCGACTCACCTAAAGCAACCGACTAAAGCAATGAGAACACCGGGCATACTCTGCCTTTTATAACGCGTAATCGCAATTATGTGATGGGAAAGTTAGACTAAGATGGATTAGAGGGCGTATCCGGATACCTAGGACCTATATTACGAGTAGGTTCTTTAAAGAGTACAAGATCTTTTAAACTAATATTATGCAATTTATCGAAGAAAATAACGTTATCACATAGGTATCATACCTCGGTTATTGTGTGTCAGCACGAATCGCGATTTTTGCGCCTTTTTTAGAGCCGTTAGTCCGTTTTCACATTATCCGATCCGATATCCGATGTCGGAAAGATTTCAATGAAAAAAAACCAAGATGGCGCCTGTAATGTATGGATTATCGGTCCTACATCCGATGTCGGATCGGATAATTTGAAAACGCACTTAATTGTGCATGTTCAGTATTAACACTGTCGAATGATTTATTTAGAACCCGAATTGGTCAAATAACAGGCTGGCGTTTTTACTACTGTCAGAGCTGTCAAACTCTCATAAATATCGAAACAGACATTCTAGCGTCTTGACAATATAGGGATGTTCCAATATTTGTGAAGGTTTTCGCAGCTCCGATGTATTTTATGGGGACTATACAATTATACATAGGTAAATAAGAATCTAAAATCCTAGAAGTCAATAAACACAGTAATTTCTTCATCTATAATTTACAAATTACAAAATTAGTCGGTAAATCTCATGTTTAAATAATAAAAACAAACTCGTCACGCCGGTCTCGCCAGTCACGCTTCATTCCCATGGCCTATTCAATTATTGACAATTATGCATCAAAAATAATAATTACCAACATAAAACTCACGCCATAGAAAGCCTTTCGTATGTACACACTTTCAAATTTCACTATTACGTGCTAACCAGTTGTTATTAAATGAAAAACGTGTCTTACCAGCAACTAACCTTTAAGGTTTTTGAGTGAGATCCTTCACACTTAAGTACTTTAAGTAGTTACGGTGAAACGTATATGTTATGGACCAAGTGATTAATAAGGGCATTATGTATAATGCCCGGACATTATGAATAATGCCTAGCTGTATTGGGCAAAGTGATTAATCATTGTGTAGACGCCATTTTTTATTACATTGCCCGGTCATTATGATACTGCTACGTGATCGTTGGGCAATTTGATAATAAGTTTAACAGGTTTGTTTAAACGTCATTTTTTATCATATTGCCCGGTCATTATGATAATGCTACGTGATCGCTGGGCACTTTGATAATAAGTTTTAACAAGTTTGTCTAAACGCCATTTTTTATCACATTGCCCGGTCATTATGATACTGCTACGTGATCCTTGGGCAATTTGATAATAAGTTTAACAACTTTGTCTAAACGTCATTGTTTATCACATTGCCCGGTCATTATGATAATGCTACGTGATTAACGTGATCGTTGGGCAATTTGATGGTAAGTTTAACAAGTTTGTCTAAACGCCATTTTTTATCACATTGCCCGGTCATTATTATTATTATTCTCAGTATTTATTTTCAATCAGGTTTGTCCGCTATCTTGTGTGAGAGGTATATAGTGACCGACCGCGCATAGCTGTTCTTTTAACATATGTATTATGTACTTAAATACTTTTAAAATTTTAAATTACACGAGTACCAGAAAAAGCAGGACATGTTTTATTTGCACAAAACAGCAAATTAATAATTGTCCATAGTAAATTATTTTTCCTTTATTTATTTACTTTTTTCCTTTTTTTACTTCAGAAAATTTACATTGTAGGTACCTAATCCATGCTATCCGTAATATTAATATATTCGATGCAGAAGGAATGGTGAGTGGCTATTTTTTGTATCTTTCTAACCCCCACTTCTGGGGATGGGATGTGGAAGTTTGTATGGAGCATAGCATACCGCAATTTTCGAACTTAACACGAGCGAAGCCGTGGACAAAAGCTAGGATATGAATAATCGAAGCGCGTTCTTAGTAGTTTAATATTTAAAGATGTAAGTAACCTAAAATACAACCGACTGAAAGTAGTTTTTTTTATCCAAACATCTGTTTAAAAACGAAAAGTAACCTCGTTTTCCGACCACTTATTCTGATGATTGTTCTAAAACTACTGTTGTTGAATAATGTGAATTAAATATAAAACGTAACGTGACATCGCGGTTTGCGTGTGTCTTGACGAGTAAACACGAAAATTGCTACCGTTCAGTACTAAATTTACGTTTCCATACATACGTTATGAAAACAGCATTATTTCTTTGCTATTTGTAAACTGTCAGGCTTATCGGTTTTATGTCACAATTAATTTCTAAACAATTTCGAACCTATAATGATTATTTATATCTTAGATTATGATATTACGAACAAATTGATACTTCAAACTTTACAGAGATGTCAAGGTTCTACATTGGTATTGGAAAGGTGTAGAGGTAATCTTATCGGATCTCAAACATTAAAGCTAGCGGCAGTCGTTGGAATTCATACGCTATTACCTATAGGGGTTCAGTTTAACAAAGAGGACAGCAGCAGCACCAGTCGTGCCCCTGGCGAGTAGAGAGATGTCTATAAGCGGCCTAGACAAAGTGTAAATCTTTAACGACGCCGTCGGGTTCTGTCGCGCGTCTAACAGAGGAGAGATAGGGAGAGATTGGAGAGCTGGCTACAATACACTTACAATACAATACAAATACTCTTTATTGCACACCTCAATACACGAAACAACATAGCAAGTATAAACAACAACTTAAGAGGTAAAACAAGAGGCGGTCTTATCGCTAAAGAGCGATCTCTTCCAGACAACCTAGGTAGTGGAGAATAATAAATTTAACCTTGTAAGTAGGTGTACTAAATGTACACTTATGAAGAGCTAAGCGATTGTCGGACAAACATTGTTTCCAATTGAATGAAAAAGTTTACACGTGTATACACGTTATACAAATACTACGTAATTTTATTGCTCTTGAGCTAACCATTTGAGTAACCAAAACGCGGAATTATCGCATATTACATTATGCACACCTCACTGGCTAATTTCACGGCCATTGCAGGCGTAATAAAAACTACGCAGTCGAAATGCGCGTTCCTTTAGTGCAAACTACTTGAAATAATTGGGAGGTAATTGGGGGGTATTAATTAACTTGTATAGGTAAATAATAACCCCCTTATTTATAAACGTTCACTAAAGTTATCAAGCCGATAAAGTTCGTTTGTCCCTTTCCGACGTATTAGTGTGATAGAAAGGGACAAACAAACTTTATCGGCTGGATAACTTTAGTGAACGTTTATGATAATTTTTTAACAAATTTTAATGAGACTAATAAAAAGATTCAAACGTTTTACAGTCACCCCAAACTACATAAATTGACAACGATTTTGACACCACAGACTGTGTTAAGAATATTTTAATCAAACTTATATCAAAATTGTTGTATTAACTAATTTAGTTTAATCTTTCTTTAACTAATTTTCACAAAGGAAAATGTGTATGAAAGAAGGAATGGCTTTGTCTTACATATTTATATTTTAAAAACATACTTTAACGCTAAAATAGGTAGGAGACCTTAACTAAATCATCTTAAATATAAAGTAATTCTTTAAGTAACATGTTACTTAAAAAGCTTACAATCAAGTAACATTTCTAATTGATTAGTTTTCATTACACAAAACGGAACTCATTACGTATTCAAACGTAGGTTTAAACATGTTTATATTTGAAGGCGTTAAGTTAAATAATGGCCATACATAGAACAACTTGTCTTCTACTAAGCTACAGCTTCATGTAGACAACTTTCATTTGATTACTATTTAATTTTATGAGTGATAAAATTGTAACTGGTAATAATCTTACCATTCAATTCAATAAAAATGAGTGTTAACGTTGTTCGATGCAGTGTAATAAGCTTTTACGAACTTTTACTTTTCTCATAAATTCATACTGAATATAAATAGATAGGTAAATAAATAAGCTAACATTGCAAGCCATTTCTATGCTGCTGTTGAGTAGACATTTTGTATAATTCTATCAGTTTGATGACAAAAATCACCATAAAATACAGCGAGTCAATAACGACGGGGCAAAATTTCAACTATTTCTTTTTTTTGATGTTTTAATTTTTTTTTGTATGAAATTTCATTTAATATGAAGTTGTGCACTGATCATTTATGGCACGCGTTTTCAGTGGATAAATATGAAGCACAAGTTAGTAGTAAACATGGAAAAAAATCAATCCGTTATAATTTGTCCAATCGTAATTGTCCCACTGTACCTTACATATTTTATGATTAATCTTAATGACTATTGTTTTTTTTTTTCTTTTTGTCTATAATAATAGACGATATCATAGATAAATATAATTGTTGAACAATAATTATTATAGAATTATCGTAAGATTACAAAACTGTCAAGCACTTACGTAATTCGTAATCAATCGATTGCAACTTACACAAAGTTACGAAAAGCGTAAAACAATGTGAGTACAAATGTTAGCGCACAGGTCTAACTCACGTAAGATTCGACAATTACCATACAAACGGACGGACACTTTCTAAACATGAGATTTCACACTATTGTCTCGGCGCTAAACTTAGGTGATAGGCCATAAATGATCCGATGCAACGTGTATTCGAAGACTTTTCAACGTAACTGATGAAATAATGTTGTAATTAAAAAAAGAAAGAAAGAAAAAGGTGTAAGTTACGTATGAGTCCATTCAGAATTATCGGAGTTCGTTTTGACACTGTCAAGGAAAGTATGAAGACATTTCGTTTTTATATTTCAGTATCGGTACATGAAGGAAAAAGGCTGAATCCCAATGTCAAATACTTTTATAACAACGTTTTTGTTGAAATAAAAAATAAGACTATTTTTTTTTAAATCCGGTTTTGACGTGAGCTTGAAAATGCTCACGCGTGGGAAAAGCGAAATGACGTGGAAATCGTACGTGAGATGCGCGTCATATCAAAACCTTTACAAAACCATAACTAGTTTGTAAATCTGAATAGGCCACCTATTTATTGAATTGAATTGAATTGAACCATTTATTTCAGGTATTGTACCCATATTTGTATTAGTAACATTTGTTTTGTTAATATAATGCCAACTATAGAAAATCATCAGTTAATTTCTGTAGCACTCTTTAAAATTTGTAGACTAATCATCTTACATTGCACACTATCGTTTGGTGGCTATGGGTACGAATAAAATTATTAAACCATAAAAAGTTACTCACTCTTAAATTAAATGTTTGTGGCCTTAACCCAATTGTGGCATAGTTAACACTAATAGTAAAACTAAAAAATAAACAGATTGAGTTCACGGGAACCTACGCAACGAGCCCACAGCGAAAAGTTGAAAATATGCAAGTTGCATCACCGACTTAGTCACGATCTTATCTGGTTTGCCATTTACTTGCATTAATATGGAATTATGGCAGAGAATAAATTGACCGCAAGTGCCTTCTGACATTTTGTGTTTTACTTAGTTGCCAAAGTGATTTTGACTGCAGTTATGAGAATACTAATTACTTCTGGCGCGCTGCAGTGATTTGTTCGAGTGTTCTTGTTTTAAAATCACAGCTTATTAATGTTTATTTGTCACGATATTTACCTAATATTAGTGCCTGCTGAAACGGCATTTCGGCACCAGGAGCTATAATGAACTTATTTTAAGAAATTTTTTTAAAGATACTTATAGGATGCAAGGCATTTTCTTTATAATGTGTGTCTATATTTGTGTATTGTAATTGTCACGTGATTTTTCTATCAAATCGATACAGTTTTACTTCAGTTTTTACCGATAGCGATTGTCAATTTTACCAAGACCCCGTCAAATATCTTATTTGGTTACATAAAGGTACCAGTATGTCACAGTTTTACCTGTCTCTCATAAGTTCCTATCTTTACACTGAGAGAAATTTGCATTGTGAATTTAACAAGTTCGACTTGTTGCGGTTTATCCGTTTGAATTAGCCAAACGTATGTTTAAAACAATATGTGTCAGGTTGTTTTTATAAAATCGACTTGTTGATTCAAATATATTGCCGATTCAAATGACAAGTAGCTTGTTGTTTGAACCAAAGAGCACGTAGGCGCTATTTTAACCAAAAAACTTGTTGAACGAACATGAAAACTGGTTGTATTTTCTCTCAGTGTACTTCTGCACTGTATCTACTCATCGCCCTAGGAAACTAGGCAATAGATAAACAGCCAAAGTCTTTGAATACTAATGTTTAAAACTATTTCCACGGCAGACTTCGGAATAACATACCAAGTAGTAAGTCTTACTTTTGCCGAGAGAGTTGAAGAAAGTTTCACGAGGTAGGTACATCACGCGTTTTATGGACACTTCTATGTTGCAATAAGGGTACACAACGTTACTGCTGTGCGTTTTAGATAACCATATATGAAGGTTTAATAACTATACCTAGAGCCATGTATTATACTTACATATTATCAAAGAGGATCGAGTATTATAGAGAGTCACTGTCGAAGTAAAATGTGTGATCACAGTGCATAGACTGCCATCTCGTGACACAGGCTTAAAACTTTTGAAACTTAGTTTATTTTACATCACTTACTGGTTAAGTTTTATTTGGTCATCAACATATTTACATAATTTTAAAATAATATTTTAGGTAATTAAACTAAACAAATCTAAAATTATTCTAAAATTAAACTTAAAATAAAAATTAAACTAAATAAATCTAAAATTAAACTATAATAAATCTAAAAACGGCCCCTGTGGCATAGTACCGAAAACGCTGGCAGCATTTCCTCGCTGGATTGTCAAGCTAATACGCTGAGCGAGGAAGCTGCTACCTTAGTTTTGACAATTTGGTCCATATTCTTAGCTTGATATGTTTTAAAATGTCAAATATTAATAAGCATTGTTCTAATGAGAAGTGAATACTAGGTTAAAAGGCTATTTACCCCTTTTAGTGTCACTTTCTAAACAGTCACCGGCAAAATCAATTAAGCTAAGCAATAGCCAATAACAATGGGCCGCTCCGTAAGTTCCGACAACTTACAGAACGACTTATTTGGAACAGACACGGCTTACCATACGTTTAAGAAGACAAGAATTTTAGAACGAGCTTCGTTAACCTGATAAGGTAGCTTAGAATGTACTAAGATTCTAACAATCTTGAAGTATATGGAGAAACCTGGAATTTTATCGGCTTTTTCTGTTGCTGCGTAGTTAGATTTCGGTACCGAAATTTCATTTATATGGATTTCCTTGAAGCTGCTATATAACAACGAATTTCGCTACATTGAAACCAGTTGTTTTTATAAACTCAGTTACAGCAGAATGTTGTCTGATGCATGAATGTCATTCATTTACATAATTATAAAATGTACCTAAATGTATTATTATTAAAATGCTTATTTATATCGCTACCGTGATGGACGACGCAAGCGCGAAATAAATATTTTGTATTAAAATTTTCCTTATTATAAGATTTCCATGAGAAAGAGACTAAGAATTTTCATAATGAATCATATTATAAATGGTTATAACATGTTTTTACTGGGCTTCATTTCCATCTGACATCCGGTCATACCGTTACCGAAGGACAGGTTGCGACTTGTGGCATATCATCGAATCATTACTACTTCCGAAAACGTATAAAACTCCGTTATGTGACACAAGATAGTGGAAAAGATAAAAATCAGATGATTTTAACATAAATATACTTAACGTTGCGTGCATGTACTTACCTACTTATTTCATTGTACTAGTTCAGTTCATTAACAAAAACAATATTGTACAATTACGAATAATAAAGATAAAAATAAAACTATAAATTATAATATTAAACTAAACATTAAATTACTTGCAATGCAACTCGCGAGATGTTTGCAAAAAGCTGTAAAACATCTCAAAAAAATGCTTACATACCTAAAGAAATATATCTTGAATCTCTTGTAAAAATTCCATGTATTTGATTTCGCAACTCTGTAAATTTTCCGACCTCCCAATATTTATTACCCTTCCAGTAAAGACATAAATATCCCAAACCTATATCTTGTGAGTTAATTAGCTATGTCTACACCAAGTAACAACTGCATTGCAATTTATTTTCTTAGCAATACCTACTTAAATATTAAAAATATTTCAAGGCTGTTCTCATATTTGATATGGAGCCACCAATTGTTAAAAACAATAGTTGTATTAGCAACCTATTTCTCAACACAGGTATTGTTTTCAAATTCACCTGTTAACTAGTATTTTAAAAGATAATTACAACTGAAAGCGAATTTTATTAAAATGGAAAACACTTACTAGCTTAATATCTCTCGAACCAATTATTAAACGAAAACGATAGTTACTTACCTTAGTAGAAGGAGGTTAAATATGCCTTAATACGTAGTTGAGAGTATCGAGATCAAAATGGGCTGTACTTACCGACTAGTCTAAGTTATCTTTTTTTTTTTTTAATTGAGTACTTAGATTATAAGATAGTGAATTCATGAAATTACTAAATTATCTCAGTATTGTTGCTTGTTGCGGAATAATCAAAATATATTTCAGAAAAATATAATGAAACTGGTGGACCGAATACATAGTGCGTATCTCTCTGTTGTTTAGCGGTTATTTTGTAAACAGTTCAACGATAACAAAGGTGTCAAACACCAAAACTCGATTAAAAAAGTCAGTCACGCATAACCAGTGTCGAAACCGTATTAAAAAGAAATATCTGTACTTGTCGTGACACGGTTAGTGAAAAAATCTATATTTGGAGGCGATTGCAGTATTTAGCCAATGGCGGCGGTGAATGCGGCGCGGCGAGGCTGCGCAGGCGCCGAGGCCGAGGTCCGGGGGTATGCGAGCACGCAAGTGTGATCGAGACCCTATATGTTACATTTTTGAGTTGGTTCGCGGACAATGCTAACTTGACATGACATTTGCAATGACAAAGAATAGGTATGTCATTGTTAATGTCAAATTTCTTGGAAAATATTTATTTTTTATATAATTCGATGCAAAATTACATAATTATTGAAATTTAAAAGAGTACGAATCCTCCTGTCTACAAATATCTTTTCCCCTCACTAGCTCGTAAACACGTGTTTTGTCCTTTAATACCAGCGGGTAAAAACGCATTTTATCCACTAGTGGGTAAAGTAATTTGACCTTGAATAAAGTCAAATTAACTGCTTTAAAATTGATAAAAGTAGATGAATCTAGTAATAAAGATGATTTACCGCCTGTGGAACTACTGGAAGCAATGATAAACGCATTTTTTGCGTTGTAGTTTCCTCGCTATAGTGAGGGGAAAAGTTTTGTGTTACACTCGGGTGCAAATGTATTTTACTTCTCGTGTGTTAAAAAACTCGCAAGTTCAGGATTCTATTCTCGAACCACTCGCTTCGCTCGTGGTTCAACTATAGAATCCTTTCACTTGCTCGTTTTTCAATTCCACACTCGGCGTTAAAATACAACTTTGCCCCCTTGTATAACAAATAACTATTAATTTGTTTTTTATCATGCAGAAACGTCTGCGAGCGATATTACATATTTTTAAATTAAAGTTGAAAAATGGAAAAGTTCACACCTCAGCAGCGCGCAGTTGCAAGCGCGATGGCCCCGGCAAGGCCAAAGGTCGTCGAGTCTTGCCGGAGGTGTGAATTTTTCCATTTTTCCTTTAATTTAAAAATATCTTTAATTTGAACTACGATAACAATCCTATACATAACGATGTCGACATGTACCTGTGGATTAGCCCACTTTGAATAGGGCCAATTGAGAACAAGAAGAAGCTGAAGAGCGTACCCACTAGTAAATTAGTTAAATTACCAATTATAGTTATGGTCGATGCACCATCCAATTTGGACGTTGGATCTAAAATTTGCCGTCTAAGTATCGATATTAGGTAGAGTAGGTATTGAAAAGACTTCACTGTCCATAAAAGTTACCATCCAACTTGTGTGCCCGACAGTACTCCACTAAACGGATTTTCTCAGTTCACGACTTCTCAGGTCCGTCTTGTCTCGACCGAAACCTTGAGACTAACCCAGCTTATATTGATTTATATAAACCACTTCTATGTTATTATAACGTTGAAACCGTGACTTCCTCCGATTACTTAATTTAAATGTAACGTGAGAATTATTAATAAGTATGTAACTGCATTTTTTAGATAGTGGAATTGTATTGAAATAAAAAAAAAACGTGTGATTAAGCTATTGCAAGACTTTCGGCGAAATTTTTTTAAATGAAAAGTTGTTTAAGAATTTAGTCCTTCTTTGGGTTTTTAGTCTAAATATGTACTATATTTAAACCCTTATCGTTTCGATATGTGCGTTCGTTTAAATCAGTGGTGGGCAAGCAGCAAGTACGACCCACCGTGGATGCTCCAGATATACGAATATTATATCTCGACCCATATTTGTCTGCAGTTTTGTTCTGTGAAAGAAAGTTTGCCTACCACTGGTCTAGAGGCTTACTCAGATATTTTTAGATAACATTAAATGAAAATATTTTACACCTTTCCAAGGTTCAGATATTTCCTCATAAAGCTTAGTACATAAAAATGAACAGTTGCAAGTACACAAGGTAAGAGCAACGTCTTTGTTCGGAGTGCCCTTACGGTGGGAGGGAGTGGGCCTCCTTGGATCGCGATCAATATCTTATTCCGAAACGTTGCTATAAAACACCAATAAAACCTTAAGGTTTTATACGATTTAAAAATACTTCAAATATTAGTTCAAGTCAAGATACGACATGGGTACAGACGAAATGCGAAAAGCTGTTCCTTCGTATTCTACAATACGTCTGTCTGTCAGATATGTCAGTCAATGAAGAAAAAACTTAACATCCCACACTGACATACCATGCGGAGGGATGAAAGTCATGTGACGAGAAAGATATTACGAACGAATGTGGAAGGTGGTGGAAGTAACGGGAGAGGAAAACCGACGAAGAGGTGGATGGACTGTGTGAGACATGATATGGAACTAAAACAAGTTAATGATGTGATGACGAGTGATAGAGATGTATGGAAGAGGAAGACATGCTACGCCGACCCCAAGTGACTGGGATAAGGGCAAGATAATGATAACTGACTACCTATCCGATTCCATGTCAAATCTACACTGAGAGAAATTTGCATTGTGAATTTAACAAGTTCGACTTGTTGCGGTTTATCCGTTTGAATCAACCAAACGTATGTTTAAAATCATGTGTCAGGTTGTTTTTATAAAATCGACTTGTTGATTCAAATATATTGCCGATTCAAATGACAAGTAGCTTGTTGTTTGAACCAAAGAGTACGTAGGCGCTATTTTAACCAAAAAATTTGTTGAACGAACATGAAAACTGGTTGTATTTTCTCTCAGTGTATAGTTAACATTTGCGTGATAAATGGTGAAATACTGCCTATTTCATTTATTTCTCAGGTATCTCAACTTAAAGCTATCTAGTTTACAAAATAGGTTAAGGATTGAATGGATCAAATAATATACTGAAATCTTATTCAATAAACATTACACAAATGCACCTTTTCATTCAAATATCAAGTGTCAAATCGGATCTGGATGACGATAAAACGTAATTGCTTTTATTTAATTAAACATTTCAACGGCCAATAAGAATAAATTTAATGTCTTTAAGAGGCTTCGTGAAATCCATGCAGAAGTACTATAAAAGGACTTGTTTTATTTTAATTAGGGAAATAAATAAGGTAAATCTCCGAACGGTCTACGTAATTAAAAAAGCTATTTTGCACACCTTAATTGGTTTTTATCTAGGAAAAAATATACTCATAGGTACTACTCGTAAGTACTATAAAAATATTTAAATGGGAAAGTGAGTGTGTATGTTTGTTTGTCCATTTTGCAAGGCAAACGGGGCAACGAATTAGCGTGATTTTTAAGTAGAGTTAGTTGAAGGGATGGAGAGTGACATAGGCTACCTTTTGTCTCTTTCCAACCCCCCACTTGGGGGGGGGGGAGTTTGTATGGAGCATTCCGCTATTTTCGAATTTAATGCGAGGAAGCTGCGGGCCAAAGCTAGTATCTATATACACATACCTACTAAAAACTGACCATTAAAATTTCCGAAGGATAATATACTTCTTAATTTGATTTACGTCGTGCCATTTATCACAAAACTGCGACATGTCATTTATTACATAGATAGCCATTAAGTTGCTATCGAAAATACACGTCATACGAGTGAGTGGAAGGACCTTCGACCAAAGTCAACGAAAAAAAACATCGCAAACATATATCGTTAAAAATCTAGACACTATCTCGTACGAGTTTTAATAATAATTATGACGCGAGATAATTATTTAAATGAAGACTGCCAATCCCATACATAATTATTTTTCTTGTTAAATTTATACTACCTCCATTTTAACTTCAGGTAAGTAACTTTTCTAGGGAGTCTGTACCTAATAAAAAGATTACAGACAGGTCGCTCATTGGCAAATCTGTTTGGTTTTTATATTATTATTTGGGTGGTTAACCGACAAAATATTCTAACTACCCGAAAATTTACAAATTCTTTGTACCTAAACGCTCTTTATACCTAAAAGTACAGAGTATAAATATAGTATTACTAGATGCTTAATGTGATTTACTCACAAAATAAATTTTTAACAAGCCGAAAATTTGCGAATTTTTTTGACTTTTGAATTAATTTTATAAAAGTCATACTACCTACCTATTAACAGTGATAAGAACGCACCTATAAATGTAATAATAATTCTCCATTACGTACCTACAGGTCGCAAAAAAAGGTAAATAAAGTAAGATCCGGTAGAAACTCAACACTACACGTTGGAATCGAATTTCTTGTATCACTCGGCATAACATCGTGGAACAATGGCAGAAGGCGGAAACAGAAAACTGTTCCTAGGAAATGTGTGGGACACACTGCTGAGAAGGGCGTCTAGCCTTTCCTTTGTAACGGGTAGCATAGAAATAGAATAAATGGCTACCTTAACCCTTAAATGCATAGTGATGTATATATGCATCATGCATATTTTATTTGACTCTATTGACAGCATGTCAAAATTCAAATTAAATAATAAATAAATATTATAGGACATTCTTACACAGATTGACTGAGGCCCACGGTAAACTCAAGAAGGCTTGTGTTGTGGGTACCCAGGAACAAATATCTGTGCTCATCACACAAATAAATGCCCTTACCGGGATTCGCACCGGGGACCGCGGCGTAGCAGGCAGGGTCACTACCGACTGCGCCAGACCGGTCGTCAAATTTCGTCGTCGTCGTCGTTTTAAATGAATCTTTGTCAAGCATGACGCATTTAAGGGTTAAGCTTACTACCGACGTTAGGAAATTTCAAGCATGTTTCTCTATGAGTAAAGAATACCGTGCTTTTCAATATTTGTACATTCGTCATTCACAAAGTCGTGCGTAGAAATGTAAAACCCAAAATATTTAAGTATGTCAAGAAAAGTATATAGTCTATTCAACAAAAACGCATTTATAGGCTTTGCAACAGTATGTTTTGGGACTTTTAATAATAATAAGCTGTTTGAGAGCGTTATTGCAAGACATAATAACAATCATTGGACATAAATTAATCGATCGTCAAACGATATCTTCCCATTACGTTGTAGGTATTACAATTTTAATCATGTAGATTAAATTTAAAAATATAGAAAGGTATTACAGAAATAAAAAAGATAATGAATTATTCATCAAAGCATTAAACTGGCATTCATATGAGAATATTCTATGGAAACTTATGATTTAAATTTGTTTAAATGTCTGTAAAAATACTGATTACTTACCACAAGACTTTTTTTTTAACTTGTACTGAAAATGAAAATGAAATGAAAATGAAATATTTATTTTTCAAGTAGGCATATTACAATGCGCATATGAACGTCAAATAAAGCTACGCCGGCTCTAACCCTACGCCTCAGCCTCGAGAAGATTTCAGTCCCCCCTCAGTTGGGAGGGGGGTATCCACTATGGGACCGGCAAGAAACTCGGCGGGCAACTTCTTTTCAAAACTTTACATCTTATAATTAACATGCATTAAATAACAACATACAATTTAACATGCAAAAGTATTCATCAAAGAATATGAACAGACTAGGTACTCTATGGAAATCAATTTCAATAAATTATATTATTGCTTAATAATACGTCGTTCTTCTTCAGAGAAAACATATCAAATTGTCATAGAAGAAAAAGATAATATGAATCTCAATATCATTAAATATGTAATTTACCTACACAACATAAAATATAAAATATTTGATGTGCTTTCTTATCTGAACTGTGTCCTCTATACATAATACAATTATTTTAATTACTATTCGTTTTTTGTAGTTTCTGGTTCGGGCCATGCATGTTTGTCTGTCAAATAGTCCTCGACTCTGTAATAAGCCTTTAACATCAATGATTTTTTTAAGTAGTTCTTAAGAGCTGGGAGGGGTAATCTCAAAGCAGTGTCAGGTAACTTATTATAAAAATGAATGCATTGCCCAACAAATGACTTCTGTACTTTACGGACACGAAACTTCTTTATGGCAAGCTTATTTTTGTTTCTAGTGTTATAATTATGGATATCAGAATTCTTAGTGAAACAGTCTAAATTCTTAACAACATAAATTACACTATCATAAATGTATTGGGAAGTTACAGTTAAGATATTAATTTCTTTGAAGAGTTCTCTTACTGATTCACGTGTTCCTAAGTTGTAAATAGAACGAATGGCTCTCTTTTGTAATACAAAGATAGTCTGTATGTCAGCTGCTTTGCCCCAAACCAGAATACCGTATGACATTAACACTAAGCGCTAGACAACATAATTTGTATGTATACCTACAATGCCGTTTATGAAAAACTGGTCAGAATCTAGATAATATAAATACCGTAACCTGCTGACATTTGCATCTAAAGAACACTAGAGTGACTCATCTTCAAGACAAAATCATAAAAAGCTTGACTATGTTGTTTCTTTATATTATTAAACATGACCTAAAATGCCATAATAAAATTGTATTTACGAATTCTTATTTATTATTATTATTTTTAATTGTAAATTCATTGATTTTCGAATTGTGTTGTAATTATTGTATTGATATCACTTTTCTGATCATTACTATTATTATTTATTTTTTAATGTACAAAATGGCATCAAGTTCCTTAGATCAAATTAGACATCATTTTATTGGAATTTTATTTGAAAGATTGTATTTTTTTATTTATTTTTTACATAATTGTAACAGTGTTTGACGGTGTATGATTAGTACCAATAAATGTATCTATCTATCTATATATCTATGTTGATCTAACTTTATTGAGTCAGGAGGTCAGGAACGAGTAGCGTTTCAACTAAATACCTTCATAATATTGTCTTCGGTTACCGCGATAGTTACTCATGAAATAAAACTAGTTGACCACGAACGCTGTAAAGAGTTCGAAACGTCGGGATGAATTTTAAATTCATTATACGCGATTTAATCCGTTTCCGTAGTTTTATTTCATAAATACCTTCATATTAATGTTTCCATGAAACATATCCCTGGTACATTATATTACATGTTACTTGATTAAAACAGTGTTAGCGGTAAGTGCGTGCGACTTTCGTTCCGGAGGTCGCGGGTTCGAACCCCGGCTCGCACCAATGAGTTTTTCGGAACTTATGTGAGATATGTCATTTGATATTTGCCAGTCGCTTTTTGGTGAAGGAAAACATACATACATACATACAATCACGCCTGTATCCCATAAAGGGGTAGGCAGAGCACATGAACTACTCAAGTTTCAGTGCCACTCTTGGCAAAAGGGGTTGAAAGAAAACGAAAATTGTGACTTTGCAGTGACAGGTTGCCAGCCTCTCGCCTACGCCACAATTTAACCCGTATCCCACAGTCGACTTCTACGATACCCACGGGAAGAAAGGGGGTGGTGAAATTTTTAACCCGTCACCACACGGGCAAACGGGGGGGGGGGGGGGGGAGAATTCCAATAAGGTCTAGTTTACCCTTCGGGTTGGAAGGTCAGAAATGGCAGTCGCTTTTGTAAAACTAGTGCCTACGCCAAATCGAGATTAGTTGTCAAAGCGGACCCCAGGCTCCCATGAGCTGTGGCAAATGCCGGGATAACGCAAGGAGAATGATTACTTGATTAAAACAGAGTGCAAGCAATATAACCTATCCAACCGATGACGAAACTAGTTGCATGTTATACCAAAAGCCTTGCAACTAAATAGCACTAAACAAATAAAATGTCACGTCCAAATACGTTCATTAGTCTGTCAATTTATTTGCGAACATGTCGCAAGCTTGGCAGTCTCCTCTCGTTTGTGTCAGTGCCATTGACTTATATATTACTTCGTAAAGACGGGGCATACCATCACCAAAAATGCAATAATGCGACCCGAATGTGCACCAATCGCGTGCTTGATGATAACTAATCAGCCAACCGCGTTGTAGCGTCAGAGCATTTTCACATTATCCGATCGAATGTAGGAAGGATGTCAAAGGCAAAAATCAATGATGGCGCCTTTAGTATATAGGATATTGGTCCTAAATCCGATATCGGATTGGATAAAGTGAAAACTTACCTACTTACTACCAAGATGCGCCAAACGAGAATGTTCAGACGAAATGTTTAAATTGCCTTATCCATAATTTTGAAATCTTTAGTCAGTGCATTGTTTCTACGCGAAACCTTACCTTGGCTCACGTGCAAGAAACAGTTCATACTCTGACATTTCCAATAATTTAGAAGAGTCACAAAGAATGTTCTTGAACTTTTAAAGAACCATAAAGGTCACTGATAAATTTATCTGTACTTTAAATCCGCTAGGTGCTTTTACGAACGTGGTTATCCTTTATTTTATGTGCGAATAAATTGGAATAGTAAATTACGATACAAGTGCGTAAAAAGGAAGTTCGAAACGAGTAACGATAAATTAAAACACGACCGAAGGGAGTGTTTTAAATCGACACGAGTTACGAATTTCCTTTTCGCACGTGTATCGTACGACGTTTTTCAGTACAGATGAGCCTCCGAAGTTTCGACCTGGCATATAATGAACCACTTCTCGCACTAGTGCGTAAAAAAAACACCATCTGTACTGAAAAAAAAGTATTATTTGTCCTTAATTTGAATTAGTACATTTCGTTATAAGTGCGAGAAGTATGTCATTACTTCACGAGTCCCGAGACATTTTGCCACGAGCGGCACGCTCGTGGCAAATCTCGGGACGAGTGAAGAATGACATTCTCGCACGTGTGACGAACGACGTTTTTTAATACAGTTGCGAAAAAACACTACTACTTACAACGAAATAAAACAATCCGAACTATCAATTTTCCCATGGACATTGACGGATTATTTGACAATTCAAAGGCGTATTTTTGAAGCTTTTAAACTTGCGTGCATATTTTCGAGTTTGCTATTCATCTAACAATTTATTTCATTGGGTGCCATAAAAACATAAACATTTACGATTTGGGACGATTGTTTAATGTACAACTACATTTTAATTTAATCGATCCATTTATGCCCCGACGTATTGCAAATAACGTAAAATAATTATGACAAATCGCGTAACATATTGAGGTTTTTTGAACGTGCATTAAGTTAAAACATGGTAGACGCCTCTACTTTGACAGTAGAAGACGCGTTTCGTTCCAATCATGTTCTGTTTACACGACTCATTATGACCGATTTTTCAAAGTATAAACCATTTTATAAATTATGTTTAGTATGACTAAAAGTAAACAATTACATATGAAATATTAACGTTTTAAATATTAATCACTTAATAGTATGTTTATAGTTTTATTCTGTCTTAGTAAACTAGACTAATATGAAAACAGCTCGGTAAGTAGTCGTAAAATGGAACGTATATACTTTTTACGCACTAGTTCGTAAAATACAACTTCTCGCACGCTAAACAGCCAAAAAACGGGCACTTTTTGAGCAACTGTATTAAAAAAATTTTTACGTTCGTATTTGTCATGCATGACACGTTCGTACGGTTCCGTAATAATACGAAGGCAAATCTTTTCGCACTACATCTGTATTAGACTGGTTTATTGGACATGGGCTGTCAGATTTGAGATGTTATAGGTAAGTAGTTCATAAACATAAAATTTTATTTTCAATAGAACAACCAGAAATTTTAATAATAATACATAGCAACGGCATAGGCGATATGAAAAAGGTTAAAGTTATGTTTTTTATCAAGTAAGGGGAACTTTTACAACCGATTGTTTGCATTTTCATAACTCTCAAAGCTCTCCTAGCGATAAGGTACTATGTATTCTCATTCTCACTGATAGTGGGAGCGTGGGCGAGTCGAGTTCTTATACATCCAGTCTAAAAAAGAGCTTGACGTTTGTACTTTTTGAGCGTCTTCAGAGACCACGTATCTTCGACTAAACGACATTGAAAAGTGATTGTAAAGACAACCGTGATAACGCTGATGTAAACATTCCAGTGAAGTTTTTTAGAGTAAACCGATGAACTAGTTTTCTTATCTAGGACGGGAAATTTCTGGGACGTTTTTTGTTTGGAAGTGCCTGTCCTATGTAAAGCCTGACAAGATTTTATTTGACCCTGAAGAAGTGTCGCTACAAAACGTTTTCATATGGCAATAAAGTGCGGACGTCATATATAATGGGGACAGTGTGTACTGGTCTCGCGTTAATATTTGTAGAAAACTAAAACATGGTTTTAGAGAACAAAAATGTAATAAGCAAGGTTTGAATACGCGCTACTTGTATCCGCACAGCCTAAAATACACATGAATCTTGTGCCTGCATCGAAGTCGTCAATGTTTATTTTCTTTTTGCGTGAGACCTTGTTTTGTACTGGTAGCAATGATGGAACAGCCTCCTTATTTCTATAAATATTTTTCACGGCAGAGCTACAGACACCTTAAATAAGAACAAAAAATATATTAAGCTTAATCGAAACCAACTAATCAATACAGGAGAACCGCACTATAAACCGTCAGTACCGCGCGGACATGTCAACAACCGATTTCGGAACATTATCATCGAAATGCTGTGAAATCCTTCATCCTTTTTTGTTGTAATTCATTTTTCACATTAAGTATAATTATTTTCACTTTTTCAATATTATTTTGGGCATATTTGCGATGAAACCGTTAGGAAATTTAAAATCTTTTCTTCTTGTTTATATCACTGACATTCGATGGCTTTCGATGACGGGTGTCAAATAGTAATCCTTGCCAGTAAAAGAAATTAGTTCTGCTGAAAATCCGCAACGTGGCGAGGGTCAAATAAAAACTTGTCAGGCTATAATTTTACATCCAAGTGAAAATACTTTATATACTGCTTCGGCTTCGGATTTCAATATAAACAACACGAAATATTTTTCAGATAATTTGATATGCATCCAACATTTAGATTAGAAGTATAAGTAGGTATATCTATTTAGGTAGATGTTACCTAAATAAATATAGACTTTCAATCTTCACTTTTAGGGACTTTATTAGTAATTATCAATTTTTGTTTAAACTGTTGGATTTTGTTTTACCTTATCAAACTAAAACATTCATATTTTTACAGTATTAAGACAACGAAATAAGTGAAACAGCCAATGAGAAATTGCTATTACATGATGTCGCCACAGAGTTGCGCAGTTTTGCACAACGCGGTCCGCCAAAATATACGTAATTTAGTCTCGATTTCTTTTAGGCGATTTATAAAGTGTCTTGTAATGATAATTTATTGAAGTCTGAAAGTATGTCAGCTATTGCTTGTTGAAATATAAATTTTATATCTAGCCACAGAATATATAATAGTACAAGTACAGAAGGCTCACTCTTTTGATGTTCACAAAACGCCGCCATTCTAAATTCTTACCTACATTAACAAACGGACCGCACGCGTGCAGACGACATTGAATTCTATTGCGCCGCGCGAATTCGCCACTGAATGGGCCGCGAACTCGCGGCCGCCGGCATGTACTTGTAGCGCGGCGAAAGAATCGCGGAGTGAGCCGCCCCTGATCTAGCTTGATGAACTACAGCATTTCACCTGAATTTAACTAAATACTAACCCCCTTATTCATAAACGTTTACTAAAGTTATCAAGCTGATAAAGTTCGTTTGTCCCTTTCTATCACACTAATACGTCGGAAAGGGACAAACTATTTAACTTTATCGGCTTGATAACTTTAATGCACATTTATGAATAAGGGGGTAAGCCAGTTATTATAATTGAGGTAGGTACTTACCGCTTATTGTATTTGAAATATGGTCTATAAAACTGAATTTGAAACTTTAATGGACAAAACTTGAATGATCTATTTTTCAAAACATTATTCCGAATAATATTGCAATAAGGTTAGTACAAAAGAGACACACAAGATGTCTCATTAGGTAGGTACTTTTCCGTTCCCGTCAATTAGACTATTTAGGAAAAACTTGAAAAAATAAGCCGCTTTCTCGTTACAGACCAAACTAAGAAACATGTCGTTAAGAAACTAATTTTCTATTCCTCTAACTATGCGTCGTCATGGTCACCCACGTACATTTCTCGTCAATCAGGCAACTAGGTAAGAGTGCTACTTTTTGGATTACTAGACAACTTGCGTCTCGCGTTTGTAGGTTATGTTTTTATTTAAGCTTCGCGTGTCTTAGTTTAAACATAACATAAACTTGTAAAACATTCAAGTGTTATTTATTTACGGCGCTAGTTCACACATCTATATCTGTCGTGTCCCTTCAACTCAGTTTCTCTTTACTCAAGCTTTTGGATAACTTATCTAAAACAAATATGTATACTTGTAACCATAATGTGACAAGAAACATTGAATGTTTGACAAAAGACTAAACCAAAAATAGTTTGAGGTGGTTCGCTTTCCATGCGAAATGAAAACGAGAAGGTATATAAACATTCGATGAAATGAATATATGCTATTAAATTAACAGGCAAAAAATCGAGAAATAGAATAATGATAACATTAAGGATAAATGGATGAATCTACAAACATTTGCATAGTAAATATGCGATGTTTATAAGCATAAAAAACATTCACGGTTGGATTCCCATAATCGCTATAGTCTCACAGGAATCCACCTGCTTAGCCTGATGGCTAAAACTAACGAGTTTATATCGAGTAAATTTGTCTAATGCGTCTTTAAGTTAAAATTTATTGAAGGACCGTGGAAAATCACGATTTTCGCGCAAAAAGATACGTGCATTAGGTGGTTAAGTCATCGCGATGATGGTCATTAAAGTAACAAAAAACAAATAAAAAGATTCAATTTGCACATCAGAGATGGCTGCGAAATGACGTATTTATTTACATGCAATCTCGTGTAATATAGTATAGTATTGTACATTAGTGCAATACAATACACGCCACACCACACCTACCAAGTTTTACAGACAAAAGACTGTTTGAAAGATGAGGTATTTTAGAAATTAAATGTCCATAGAAACATCCTGCTTGAAATGACTTTTTTCATCCAAAATAAGGAAAAAATGGACACACTAGAGAAACAGGAAAAACTTCATTGTCAAAAAGTTATCCGTGCTTAATCCGTATTTTTTGTAATAAAATCCTTTTTATGACAAAAAATTACCAGAGGACATATTCATACTTATGTACCTAAAAGGTTTATAAGTATAACAACTAACCTAAATCCTATACGAAAAAGGAAAAACCCGGCCAAGCGCGAGTCGAACTCGATTTATCACGATATATTTGGCAGAAATTGTTTTTTTTTATTTATTTTACTTTCTTCGTTGGATTTCTACAGTTCTGCGATGGAAACCAACAGATTATGTATTGCATTTATTTGAGTGCAATAAAAATGTTTTTGTTTGCATTTTCTATAATAATAATTACGTCAGTTTGTTTTTTTATATTCCAACTGAAATTCATCCTTATATACAGATGGGAACATAAGGACCTTTTAGGCGTTGAACGCTATATTGTATGTGCACCAAATTCAACTTTGAGGCAAATAGGCTATGAAATGACGACCGTACAGACAGACACACTAGTGACGACAAATATGTTTGTTTTTTTTATACCACGTCGGCGGCAAACAGGTATGCGGCCCGCCTGATGGAAAGCGATCACCGTAACTTATGGACGCCTGCAACTCAAGGGGTGTCACATGCGCGTTGCCGACCCATTAGAAACTTTTACACTCCTTTTTTGAAGAACCCCATACTGTAGTTCATCGGGAATACCTCGACAGGATTAATGTTTTTTCTTTTGGGAAAAATAAACTACCTACTTATGAAATCACTTTTGACTTGCTAAACAACGCACTTGCATTACAACTTTTTATAATCGACAGAAACCGTCCGAAAGGTCAGCTCCGTTATCATTGAAGTCATCGATATTTTAATGTACCTGTTGATTTCATGCAAACGAATGCGTTTATTATACTCTGTACTTTTAGGTATGAAAAAAAAACATAAAACAAATAAAGTGTATATTTTAGGATAAGGGTAGTTATAATATTTGTTGGTTAACCAACCAAAATCAAAACCAACCGGATCTATCACTCAGCGACCTGTTTTTAACCTCCTCATTTGGTCGTGTTATCTTTTCATTTATACCTTAAACTATTTTAAGGAGCCTTTTGAGTGCTGTTTTTGTTTACATTTTTTAACAAATAAATAAAGATACTACCTATAGCACACCTCGGACACTGGCGATCAAATTTATGAAAGATGCGCGTTCCTAGCACACAGTGTAAGCTCGTGTGCGAACGCGTACTATACTTGTATGAATGAGATATGACAGGTCGACTGTTCGCGTTTTTGACAGGCGGTAACTGTGAGGTAACCGAGAGGGGGTGGGTGGCACTTTCAGCGGGGAGAGGAGTGGCCATACTGTACGATAGTACTCTTTATTATACTGTGCCTATAGGGTCTCACTGCCCAACTGTTATTAAGCAGAACATGCACCATAACGAAATCCCGAGTTTTTCATAGCTATCTAGATATGAAAGATCCCGGGAGTTTCCGGATCCGGAAGTACAAAATCAGGAGCGAGCATTATTTTTCAGCTCCTTTCATGATGATGACGTGACTTAATGAGCATGAAACATAAATTCGCAACCACGTATGTTTTGTTGTAAATATGTATAAACCTTTTAGGATTAACGCAGGATTATCATAATTAAAGGAGAATAATCGTCCAAGCTTTGAACCATTTTCCATAAATCTGTTTACAGTACATAATTATGCTGATATTTTACCGCTCTAGTGTGAGAAAAAGCACTTTTTCTTCGTATATCGAAAGTTCAAAGAAGAAATCCCACTGTAAAACGTTGTAAGATAGACATAAGGTTTTCCTCGAATTTCCTCTTTTCCGCATGTGTATCTTTAATAACTATACTAACCAAGGTAATAATAGTGCCTTTTCCACGTGCTGCCTTAGAACTCTCGCTTCAACTCGGCGCCTGTTATACTCAAGCTACTTAATTCCAAGCACACTCCACAACACCACTTCCATAAGGACGTAACATCATAGTGCATACAAATGGTCGTACGGTCGAGTTCACAAACCAACATTCCAAATATATGTATACACGACCTTTAAGACTGTCTTACAGATGTGTATACATATTTTTGGTATGTTAGTTTGCAAAGATATTTGTGAACTCCACAGTATATGTTGTCAATTGTTTCCGTAAACCCAGATGACTCAGAGACCTTTTCACCCGGCATTGTTCGGAAACCTGTTCTAAAGCTGTTTTCTTGGATTTTCGTTTAAAGTTTTAAAACCCTTGTAAATATTCATTAGCTAGACATTAACGTTGGTGTCTTAGTTGTGTATAATTTAAAAAAAAAACTAGTTTCGATTGGTTAGAGACTAGTTGGAAAGATAAGTTTTATAATTTTGTAGATTTGAAAAAAGATTAGCGATTTTCCGGCAGTCCGTGTGGTGGCATTTCTTCCCGCTTTTCCAGTTTGTAATTAGGACACAAGGCTTCAAAGGTTCTTATAATGGCAATAAATCAAACATATATGTAATAAATATATCCTGTAAGTTTTTAACAAGTAGGTATGTTGCCTATTCTGTCTTGCAACCAAATTTCAAAATGATCCATCGGACGCTTTTCCGTTGCATTTGACAGTCTTAAATACATGTCAAATTGAAACCTGAATAATTTTTTCAATGCTTTGGAAAATGGCAAGTAAAACTAAATTAGCAGCTAAAATACTTTATCAGAAAACATGTTTGTTAGTCTTACTAGTAAGCGTTCGAACTAGTTAAAGTGCATAAGTATTAAGTATGCAGAAACACTGATAGCATACCGGGTTACAAGGCCCGATAACGCGGCATTAAGGCTTTCTCCCGCCGAGTTATACAATAAGCATAACTGTAAACATCCGCTCTTACCTTTACTTAAGCAAGTCCGTTAAAAATTCCGACACTGCTGTAGGAAACACTAACACTTCGATTTTAGCGAGTCGATCAAGTCTGATCGCACCGTTATTCACGTCATATGTGTGTCAAATAACGAGAAAAATTCTCACAATCTCCATTTAGAGCATCACTCACTGTAGGTAACGTCTAGGGGATAAACACTGGGAGTACCCGAACACAAGTTTTCCGGTCACTGTCACTTAGTCCTTTACAATTTGAATGTTTGAAAATGGAACGGTTGGCGCACGCGCGCTTGTGCGTCCGACTCAGGCGCACAGAGAACCGCACGCCTCTCTCTCAAGCCAGCGACTGGCGCTCACCGCCGCACGGCCTGTTTCGCAATCGCAACCACGGTTTTCTTGCAATATCTTGTTGCATGGCAACTGTTGAAAATGCTACGTTTTAAACCTGTATGGTGTTGACAAAAACAGTAATTTTGCTATCGATTGTGGTTAATAGCGCGGCGACGCCTAGCGCAGCGATGCACCACATGTAGCCTTGTGTTACCAGTTTTGATGGCAATGAAAGTTTAAAATTACTTCAGAAACAATGTAAACTTGGCAAGTTAAAAGTTTTATTTATTGCTGTCGCGATTTTAAAATAGCATTACTTATTTGCTTTTGAAAATCCAACCTAGTAAATAGACAAACTTTAAGGCTTTATTTTATTAACATTTAACTCAAGTACCTACCTACATATATATTTATCAAACTCAAGTTCTTACCATACTATATGTTTATTTATTTATGCACATGAACATTTGAAAAAAGAGAGGTTAATGCTTTTAGGTATTCTTTATCAGTCAACCATAGGGAAAAACAGGAATGCGTCAAATGTGTCAGGTTCAGTAGACTAAAGCACTTCTTTACTGACCCCATATACTAAATGGTTGATCATATTTTTAAAATATCTTGCTAACCTTACATTAACTTTGAGACATGTAACATACAACCCAATAACTACTAACCACTCGATTATTTCGAAATCAACAATCTCTTAAACAAATGACCAACGCACTCATTTCACCAGACAATCAAACAATGCTGAACTATGCGGAAGCCAAAACACACATCGTCAAATATTTCGACTTCGAACTCATGTCACTCCAAACGCACCAGCATATGAGGCACAAATATAGATAGAACTCAGTTCTTATACAGCTGTAAAGAATGTCTTGGTCAAGTTATACTGGAGAAAACCATGTGAGAGCATGAGAGTGGATTAGAAGAACTAAAACCACGATGTTACAAAGATAAATAACATTAACGTCACGCGATGCCTCGGGCATAAAAATGGATTCGGTTTCATTGTAGGCCTAATAATGCGACTTAAATGGTTTACCGTCCCGTTCAATAAAGTAGTAAGTGGACATGGACTAGGTACAAAGTTACCGTTTTTACTTTGTCAACAAAGTCACTGTCTGGCTTTTGTCTCAGATTAGATTTTCTTTTCGAGGTTAGGGTTATAGGAAATGTGGCTATTTTGAACATCGACTTTCGTCAGTAAGACTATGTTTACTTGATCATGATCGATTTAGTAGTATGTGTATGATTTACAGTTGCACATTGTCAAATTCCAATCAGCTCAACTTTAGCACACCGAATAACCTTAGCGATACCGCCATCAACATTAGATTTCAACGACTTCCTCCGCTGAGATTGACTGACGCCTATTTATGTAGGGAACAAATCAAATTATTTTATTAAATATTTTTTGATTTGTTTTTTGTGGTGAAAAATTTTGTGTTTCACTCGGTGGCAAAGTTTGTTTAACCTTCGTGCCTTGAGTAACACTACTTCTTTCTTCTTTGTTCTTTGTATCTGTTTGTGCTTTCTTTATTATATTAATTATAGTTAGTAATAATATGACATTTAGAGACTTTATACATTTCTAACTCTATTATCAGTGTATACTTTCAACTTTGCTTGTAATTAATATTTTTAATTGTTAATATTTCTATTAATTTAATTTGTTTAACTTTAATGAATACTCTGTAATGTTGACATGTAAAAGGCCTATTTGCTGAATAAATGCTTTTTGTATTTTTTTTTGGTAATTACAAACAAAAATTTCTAATTAATTTAATTACACAGTATCGTTAAACCAATAAGGTTTGTATCGATATCTATTCCATTCCACGGTTGATGTTATACAATACAATAATCATATAATTATATAGGTATTCTATTAATTATACATATTATAACCAAAACAAAAATCGCCAACATTGCACTGAGCGCAAATAGCAGCATTTAAGTTAGATTAGACGATACGTATACAGTTTTACACCTATAGCAGTGTGGCTTTTTTCAGCATGCGTTATTACTGCTTCTTAAACATTTAAAACTAACCTTAACCTCAAGAGTGCATTATAGCTGTTCCTGTCTAGTTAAGGCTCTTTAGAAACAGTTCCATGCATTACGCAACCATGGCTGAGACCGGTTGGCGGTTTCACGATGGCCACAAATAGGATCTTTGTCTAGCGTCGTCATCAAGAATAGGTGCGCCTGTTGTCTAGGAAGAAACTATTATTTTTACTACTCAGTATATAATAACCTAACCACAAAATTAAAATTTTGAAAAAACCCCGACCGCGATATAGTGGACCGATTTTCATGAAACATGGCTAAGAACACTCCTACTTACTAGGTTTTCAAACAAAAAAAGAACTAAATCTAAATCGGTACATCCGTTCGGGAGCTACGATGCCACAGACAGACACACACACAGAGAGACAGAACAGACCCCGTCGTTTTTGCGTCGGGGGTTAAAAAGGACCAGAATGAAAAGAGGACGGAAAGTAGCAAGAAAATTATCTAACAAGTAATAAATAATATTTTTATTTAACTTTATTGCAAATATACACAAAAATGTACAAATGGCGGACTTAATATCAAAAGGCATTTGTACTTTATACTTTTCGTCTCTTTCTAACCCCCCCCCCCCCCCCCCCATTTCCTAAAATACGGGGTGGAAGTTTGTATGAAGCATTCCGCAATTTTCGAATTTAACGCTCTCGCTTTTCGGTGAAGGAAAACATCGTGACGAAACCGGACTAATTCCAATAAGAATAAGAATAAGAAAACATTTATTGACACACAAATAAAAATTGAAACATTTACACAAAAATATTAAAAAATAAAATAGACAACTAGCATGCATGTCAAAAGGAACGGGCTCAGCATGTTATGCTGCGCAGCCATTTTGTTACAAATTGACGACGCAACGCTGATTTTCAGTCCATCCCCTTTTCTGAACCTCATTAACAACTATGCGGTGTAGGTATGTATTTAACACGAACAGTATTGATGCTGAAATTCGTACTTTTACATAATTAATAGGCAATTTTCGCCTAAGGCCTAGTTACCCGTCGGGTTGGAAGGTCAGATGGCAGTCGCTTTCGTAAAAACTAGCGCCTACGCCAAATCTTGGGATTAGTTGTCAAAGCGGACCCCAGGCTCCCATGAGCCGTGGCAAATGCCGGGATATCGCAAGGAGGATGATGAAGCCGCGGGCGGAAGCTAATTTATAATAAATTTTACATATAATACATACCTACTTACAATGAAATAAATATAATAAGTGATCGTGTGATCCTGTAGGTATCCCTCATTTAAGGGTCATAGGGCTCTTAGAAGAATCAACCACTTTTCACGCGAGTGTGTTCGGGTAAGATGTAACTGGGCCATTATTTTCAAAATTCCCCCCCCCCTCCATTTTTTTGGAAAATTTTATGTGTTTTCCACTCAGAATCATGAGCTCTTTCAATTCTAATAGGAGAAAAAAAGTGTCCCATGGTTTTTTTCCCATTCCGTTACCGTTCATACATTTTGCATGGCGGTAACGGGATGGAAGGTTTGAAATCTTGGGACATTTTTTTCTCCTATCAGGATCGACCAGGCCTCGCGATTCTGAGTATGAATCGCGTAAAAAATACCCGTTACAAAAAAAGTGGACAACTTTGAAACAAATGGCCCAACTACTTAGACGCGACTATACAGAGTGTAACAAAAATGGTGGTGATCCGTTTAAGGGCGTACTCATTATCGTATTCTTATCAGGAAAAAGTAGTAGAAAAAATTTTTTTTTCGCTAAAAAAATTTTCACTTTTGTATGAGCCGGACCGCGCGAATCGGTCGAATCTCCATACAAAGATAAAAAAAAATTTTTGCGAAAAAAAAATTTTATCCTACTTTTTCCTGATGAGAATACGATACTGAATACGCCCTTAAACGGATCACCACCATTTTTGTTACACCCTGTAAAGTTACAATATCATTTAAGCGAATCTATACTTACTGTAGTAAATATTCTACATAGGTACTAAATAAACAGTTATATTCGAAAACACGTGTGATGAGACACGTATTTTCGAATACTTAAGCGAAGTGGTTTTCTCTACAAGTATGTTTTTAAGTTTATTACTTGCAAGACCTTTACCCTCACACGAGGTAATTTTACTAATCGTCATGTTGTGTTGAAACCTGTTTTGCTATTACATTCTATAATATGTCACTAGGTTCAAGAGAAGACTTGAAACCTATGGGAAATATCGTAAAATTTCCAAGTTGTAAAATTTCAGCAACACGTTTTCGGAATTTCAAAGAAGTTTTTCATTACTTAGTAAACTTTTCAATTTGATATTCTATGAGTTATGACTCATTTACTCGTAAGTACTATGTACCTACGTTATTTTATTTCATTATATAATTTTATTTATTTATTTAAACTTTATTGCACAGTAAAAAAAATGTACAAAAGGCGAACTTAATACCAAAAGGCATTCTCTACCAGCTAACCTTTGGGCCAAACAGAAATTTTCTGGTAATCTAGTTCGTAATAAGCATTTTATACAGGTAGGCATAATGTTAGTTCTGTTTATTGCCAACAAGACCGACAACGACGATTCCTCCCAAAAGCTACAATGTTCTCTGTGCTCTGAACCCAAGTACTTCAAAAACCAACATGGGTTTAGAGTACACTTGGGTAAAAAACACAAAACGGACATCTCACACAATATAAATACTGACCATCCAGTTTCAATAGGTACATTAGGTCACCCAGTTACATACGACATTTCTGAAACTCTTAGCCGTCTAAAACATAGTGTCCGTGTCATTAAAAGAATCCCGAGAGGTGCGAGAGTATTGGTAGCACAAAGACTTACCTCTTTGCTACAAAATGCCGTGTCGGAAAACTCTTATCAGGCCTGGGAACAACTGCTCACCTTTCCCTACCGAAGCCTACATGTAACCGACCAGAACAAAACTACATCTCTCACTGCTAAAATTAAACATAATGTTCAACACCCACATTGTCTCGAAGATCTTCACAGGGTAGCTCTAAAGCACAACACATCTATATATAGAAACATTGAAAACAAAGTAGGAGAAGGCGACATCAGGGGAGCTGCTCGTCTTCTTTTTCAACAGACTGTATTGCTTCTGACACCCAGGAAACTGTATCAGAATTAAAATCCAAGCACCCATTGCCCTTGACAAACCAAAACCTTCCCGATCCACCAGATTCATCAACACCTCCTCTCACTGCCTCTACAGATGAAGTTCTTAATGCAATAATGTCCTTCCAGAGCGGCTCAGCTGGCGGCCTGGATGGGTTGTCCCCACAGCACCTTAAGGACCTCCTCGCGCATAGCTCAGGCAACGACGGCGAGCAGCTCCTAAAGTCATTGACAGATCTGAGTAACCTTATGCTATCCGGGAATGTACACACTGAAGTTACGGGCACACTGTATGGTGCAAACCTGTGTGCGCTTCTGAAAAAGGACGGTGGCATCAGGCCGATTGCTGTGGGGACAACCTATCGCCGACTCGTTGCCAAAATCGGATGCGCGGCTGTTTCAACCCCCCTTAGCCAATACTTCCAACCTACCCAATTAGGTTTTGGTTCGAAGGGGGTTGTGAAGCTGCAGTCCATGCACTCAGAACGTATATCACTCAAACATCCGGTAAGGTCGTTTTGAAAGTGGACGTCCGAAATGCCTTTAATAGCGTCGACAGAGCCAGCATACTAGAACAAACACGTGTAAAAGTACCACACATTTACAATTTTGTTTGGCAATGTTACAACAACGCTTCCAAATTACTTTTCAGAGAAAACCATATTTCGTCAGCCGTTGGTTGTCAACAGGGCGACCCGCTCGGCCCCGCACTTTTTAGCCTAGCAATTCACCCGATTATTCTAAAATTAAATTCAAATTTCAATGTGTGGTACTTAGACGATGGCACCCTAGGAGGTGATGTGAGCGAAGTTCTTGAGGATCTTCGCGTTCTCATTGAGGAATTCCGCGGTATTGGACTAGAACTGAACTTTTCCAAATGTGAACTTTTCTTTTCCGATACATGCCCAGACAAAGATCTCGTAACGACTAAATTCCGTTGTCTTGCCCCTAATATTAAAGTTACAGAGAAAAGCTCACTTCACCTCTTAGGCGCACCTGTATTAGACGACTCATATTCAAATTTTTTAGAGACCAAAATTGAAAACCTAAACGAAGTTTCGGATCGTCTGACTAAAATTAATGCTCATGTAGCATATACTGTTATTCGTTACTGCCTTTTTGTCCCAAAATTTACTTACGTTCTAAGGTGCAGCCACTTTTGGAAATTTCCCACCCTTTTAGAAAATATTGACAAAATTATTCAAAATCTCCTAATTACAGTTATCAATATAAAATTGGACGACCGCTCATGGACTCAGGCTTCCCTGCCAATAAGGCATGGCGGTCTGGGTATAAGAAAAGTGTCCAGCGTTTCGCTACCTGCATATCTGTCCTCTATCCATAGCTCACAAGAATTGGTCGCTAAAATTTTAAAGTCCCCAACAGACCAATTAAACTTGCCGGTAAAATCAGAGGCCAGATATGCATGGAGCAACGCCTGCCCAAACGGAGACCTGCCCGAATATCCCAATTCACAGCGACATTGGGACGAGCCGCTTTGTAGGCTGGTACGGAATAACCTGTATCAAACGGCAACCAGCCTTCAAGAGCGTGCTCGTCTCCTTGCCGCTTTCGAGTGGGAGTCTGGGCAGTGGCTTCAGGCTCTGCCGTCCGTGGCAATTGGTACCTTTTTGGACGACTCCACTTTCCGCATCTCGGTCGCTCTCCGCCTGGGAGTGAATTGTGTTACCCCGCATCGCTGTCGCTGTGGTGACCCAGTTGATCAGCTGGGCCACCATGGCTTATCCTGCGGCAGAAGCGCAGGACGCGCTTCCCGCCATGCGAGCCTCAACGACGTCATCCGTCGGGCCTTAGCCAGTGCGGGAGTACCGGCCGTATTAGAACCGACCGGTCTCACTCGCGATGACGGAAAGAGGCCCGACGGCATGACGCTCGTGCCATGGAAGATGGGACAGCCCTTAGTTTGGGATGGATTTTAGTTTTAGTTTGTAGTTTTATTTAAGGACCTATTTTATTTTTTTATTATTATGTTAAATTTTATATTATGTAATAATAAATTAGCCAACATTTTTAAGGGGGCATTGTCAAAACTTGGGACCCCAACTTAGTGAAAGTTGTAACATAAATTAACTTAAGTTTAGTGACGATAATTAAGCATGAAATTTCTATAAAAATATTGCTTTTATGTTAATTATATAAACTATAAGCAATAATCTACATGTGGTACATGAAAAATGTTGGTTTTTAGACAAATTTTATCACAAAACTGACATCGAGTTAAATACGTTGTTAACGGCTGTCACTAAATTTGGGTAACAATTTCTGAAAATGCCCATTTATACCAGTCCTTACTATAAAGCATTAAAAGTATGTAATAGGAATTTGAGAACAATAACCTTCTCAAATCCTTTACAAACCTGGAAAAATCAGTTACCAACAGAAAATAACAAGCGCCTGTAATTTAGCTATGGGCAATTACTCCATGTGTTAAAGCATAGGTAATCGGCCTCGTGCCTAGACAATCAAAATTTATTAGGTAGATTGGTAGACCACAACAGTTATGCCGAGAAAACAGTGAAATCGTGACGAAATCCATAAATCGGTGTCAAAACGTCAAACGTCACGAGCGTGTCATTATCACATGACAAATCTTTACTCAACACGTCCTTTACTTGAACCGTGTTAACGCTCCGTTATTTTAGGGTTAAAATACTTTACTTAAAAATAAATGTCGGTCTGTTTGAAGACCGTTATCACGCAAATTATTCGCGCGTCGAAAGGGCGCGAATATTTGCTTAACTACATCTTGTGAGTAAAAGTAGAACAAGATCTTTAAATTTTGTAGGATGACTGGAATTAATTGCAAGATGTTACAGATATACGTATACTAATATGACAAGTTGGAAAGAAACTTCCGCTTGTAACTTTTTTTAGTTTTGAGAAATGGGCCCCTGGGCATTAGACATTGACAACCGCTTGTAAATGGCTCTTTATTAGATATTACAACATTATAAATAAAAACAATAGTTAAGAGGATACGGTAGCGAAAATGATAAAATGAAAAGGAGCCCCCCTTTCAACTTGGGAATTTTAGTTAAATATACAAGTGTTATTAACTAGATTTATCGAAAAAAAATTGTCCATTAAGAACAACTCAGTCAAAAGATATTTCAAAAAAGTCTTTAAAATCGAGGTTCCGCTCTCGACTCTTTCCTCCTTCAAAACGTAATCAATCGGAACGAAATTTGAGAATCTGAATAACAATGAAATAATCTATGTCGGACCGTTTAGCTTTTTTGGTTAATTGTTACCAATCTTGATTATCACACCTTTTTTTGCGCCACAATGAAAAAGGCCGTTTTTGTAAATTTTTGATTGGCTCTAGAGTTTTTAAAAAGCAGAATATCAAAAAATCAAAACGGTCCGACACAGATAAAAATAATAACAATCTGTGTTGAAAAAATCATTGCTCTATCTTCAAAAACCAGGAGGAAATAGTCGAGAGTTATGTAGGTACCCTCCATTCAACTTCAAATTCCATATAAAATGGAGGGTTAACGTTGGTGCAAGTGGCCCTAGAGTCCAAAAAAGCGATTCGAATATAATTATATACTTAAACAAATACAATATAATTTATACTTAAACAAATACACCGGGACTTAAGAGGTTAAAAAACAAGTTTGAATGGAATTTAGTGACACGGTCTTCTTGACTTATTTTTTAAATGCATAACAAGATAAAACTGTACGAAAACCTGACGGACAGAATTATAGGTAAGTACTGCTGGAAACTTGTTTTTTGACCGAGTCAATTTATCTGAACTAAAAATGACGTTACGCATTTATACGGTTTAAGTAATAAGAATATTGAGGTGCGTTGAAAAACAAGTTCCATACCAATTGAATATAAAATTAAATGAAACTTATAATTATAATTACACAGAAAGCAGCTTACGCTGAGATATGCTTTTTTTAAAAGCAGTAAAATAAACCAGTGAAAACCACTTAGTTCATTTAAACAATCATTAGTATCGGTTTGATTGTTCAAATTTTAAACAAAATTACCAACTGATTATGTGAAACTCTCCTAACTTGGTGGATACCATGCGTATGCCCACAATAATTTCCATGTAACAAACATATTTGCAGAAAACTACAATGATCGCAATATTGAAAATGCGATAATAACTGAAGGGAAAATAGAAAAAAAAAGAGGCAGAGAGAAAAAAAAACTGAGGTGAGAGTTTTAAGACCTACGGGCCGATTTTTGAGTCTCACGCGTTCAAATTCAGAAAATTGTCACTGCAAAAAATAATAAGCAAGTCAGCGTTTTCAACCGGTATTTTAGTGACAAAATCGCCCTCCGTAAGAGATAATGTTAAAGTAGTTCAGTATCAGGAATTCAGGAACACAAAAGCAGCTGAGAGAAGGGGATGGAGAACACTCCACGGAAAATTAAAATTTTGAAAAAACCCCCGACCGCGACATAGTGGACCGATTTTCATGAAACATGGCTAAGAACACTCCCGACTAACTCAGCTTTCAGACAAAAAAAACTAAATCTAAATCGGTTCATCCGTTCGGGAGCTACGATGCCACAGACAGACACACACACAGACAGACAGACAAACAGACAGACAGACACGTCAAACTTATAACACCCCTTCGTTTTTGCGTCGGGGGTTAAAAAGAGACAGGCTTATGGGAATGATGAACGGATAGCAGTCGGACATGAGAAAGCATTTGGCCTTTATTCGCTACGTGCACGACTCGTGCTGCCCTTATTATGTGGGCTTTTCCATGTTAAATTTTATGTCAAATTAGTGCCAACGGCTGCAAGCATAAATGTTGGACATGTCCATAAAATTACGTGTATTTGTGAAATTTAACGCCAGTCTGTCACAAACGATGCCAATTAGATAAAATTGACACTATTTCACAATACCTAACATTTTGGAACATATTTCGAGATTCATGCAATAGTCAATACAGTCATTCATTTTAATTACCTAAGAAAAAGAACTAAAGATAACGTAATTCAAGTAAAGACGTCAGAATTAGTATATACCACTACGCGTGTAAGTAGCAACCAAGACGTGCAAATTATAAAGTCTGTTTATAGGATATAAAAAGTTAGCAGGATACTTTTTGTTAACCTGTCTTTAGAACTTTGAAATTTGGCAAATAAAACCGTCTTAAAGTGCAAGTCTCACTATGACATAATTCTACAGTGGCCTAGGGTTCCAATTGGTTGACTGTACAGGACAAAATGTTAATACGCGAAGTTCCGTAAAAAAAATTACAGACCCCTCAGTGGGATACTTTCAGAAATCTCACTACTTTTATTCATTTTTTTCTATTTTTTACACGCCTTTTATAGATAAAACTCATGTGAATACAGTCTTTATTATATATTTCATCATCTTGAGCTGTACCTACTGTATTCCATCGGCTTCTAGAAAAGAATTTTATTATTGACCGATTTATTATCTTATAATCTTAGTCGATTATCACATTCTAGTTTAATAATGCTGATGTTCACTGATTATCTTATTATGATAAATAATGAGTATAAAAGCAACACAGATGTTACAGGTATTACGTTTTATCTTCAGACTCTTCATTCAGTGTCCAAAATGAAGCCTATTGTGTTACTTCTAGTCATCGGTGTGTATACCTTGTGATGTTATTATTTTCGTAAGAATATAAATAAATAACGGTAGTAATATGTACCATGAAATAATAAAGTATAGTGTTTATATTGTTGTAATTAAATAAATGAACATTTTGCACTCGATGGTTACAGTTACCCTCTACATCAGTCTTAAAATCCTTGCCTTCTCATAATGGGTAACGCGTTTATGACACCACAGAAAACAGAAAATGCAAGCGGTCGAGTCACTTGTACTCGACGTATTTCAAATTGAAATAAAAACAATTAATAATTAATACGACCTTGCGTAAACTAAGTCTTTTAATTTTGTATTTAAATTGTCCATAACAATTATGCTTAATAATTAATTATATTGACATCTTTGCAGCGCACTTCACATCCGGGATACTCTTTACAATTAAGCCTCAGAATGTAGAAAACCATTTGGACGTTGCCAGGAGCTCGGAGAATCTCTATTTTCTATTCACAAGGTCAGTTTATTATACACACATAAAAAGAACAATAATTATTGTATTATAGAATACTATCCTGAGAGAAGCGAATGATATACATATTACCTACTAGCGTGGGATCTTGAGCAATGAATTAAACTGCCTCTATTATTATAATAGTTGAAACGGGAACGAAAATTTCAAAATCTATAACATCTTCATTGACTTATTTTCAGACTGAACCCCACAACAGGCCAACAGCTTACCATGGACAAGGATTCCATCCTGGCCTCAAACTTCAATCCTAGCCAGCCAACGGTGGTCGTCTGCCACGGATACACCCAGAGTTTAAACAGCCAGATCAACCAGCTCATCCGAGACGGTATTGTGTTTTCCTTTCTTTATCTATAAGATCATACATCATACAATGATAGACGATTAAGCAGTCAGTTACATACGACGAAAATTTTTGTGTACCAACGAGATAAAGAGGAGACGGATATGTCATTAATAAATATTCCTTCATTTTATTTTACCAAGTTGTGTGATTCTTCTATCCAACGGAACTGGAAAGTAGCAAATTTGATAAGCGCTTTTTGATGAAAGTAACGCTTTCCTTAATGAATCAGCTTATCGTTCTCGAAAATGTATTTGTTATCCTTATATTATTGTTTATGCAATTCACGTTGTACAACCCACGTTGTTGTATAACCCACATATCTATTAAATGCTTCCATTAAAATTATATCACCATTTCAGCTTATCTCCAAATCGGTGACTTCAACGTCATCATCCTGGATTGGAGCCACTCAGCTCAAGGCATCTACACGAGCGCGATTGCCTCCGTCCCCTCAGTAGGCCAAGCCCTTGGTTCAATGCTTCTGTTCATCCATGCCGTGACTGGGACTCCTCTGGAGACCATACACGTGGTCGGCTTTAGCCTTGGAGCTCATGTTGCTGGCACCGCTGGACGAACTACGGGCAGCAGAGTTGGACGGGTTACAGGTTAGTTCTTGCCTTTCGCCTTCTTGAATTGTTTCTTCAGTATTAAACATACTGATATGTAAATTATGTACCTAACTTCTTCCTCCACCTTGCGTCGTAGTCCTAAATACTGACAATCATTTCCTTCTGTTTCTGACGGCGATGTAAAGAGCCATGTGATGTAAAGAATCATCGGATTTGTGATGTTGTCAATGAAAGCAGGCTAATCTAAAATTACCTCTATTTTCACAGGATTAGACCCCGTCAGCCCAATCTGGCTCATAAACAGGAATCGCATTGCCTCCACCGACGGCATCTACGTCGAATGCATCCACACTTACGGCAACAACGGGGGTGTGGCCTGGGGAGATGTTGACTTCTACGTCAACGGTGGCGGCTCCCAACCCGGCTGCGTTCTCTCCACCTGCAGTCACAACAGATCTTATCAGATCTTTGCCGCGACTGTCAAGTATGACCACTTGGTCGGAAAACAGTGCGGTAGCCAGGATGATGTTGTGGTCGGAGTTTGCTCCGGTCCTGAACTACCTTTGGGTAATGGTGCCGTCCAAAAGTCTGGGTAGGTGAAAGATCAATTTTTTTTAAATATTATTTTCTTTTTTTTTTGGTGTTAGCTTAGTAGATTTTATTAATAAAATTGACCTGACTTTACCTAGTAGTTCACAGCTGATTTTTAGGTCATTCTATTTACTGATAATATTTGGCATGATAACATCTTTCTAACATGTTTTTAATAGAATAAACAGGTTTACTAATTACTCGCATGGCCTGATAAATTGTTTTGAAATATGTTATTTAAATTCAAGATAATCTTATTTATTATTATCAATTCATATCAAACGACTTCCGAGTATATTTAATCGGTTATTAATAAATTTGTGTAATTTTTTTTTCAGATCTGGATTATATTACGTCAGCACTGGGCGAAGCTATCCATATTGATTAGACAAAAAATATGTGGCTTATCACGGAAAAGTTCCTAAGCTTCCAACAAAAAATAGATGAAATGGTCCTTATTACGTCATTTCTTCCCTGAAATGTATTTTGAATACGCTTACTTATACATTGTGAATTTTAAGTATTTAGTATTAGTTGCATTCCTTTGAAAATAAGAAAGAGATAATAAATTGATATTGAACTACGGCTTTGTTTACCTAATCTCTTCATTCTCTTCAATTAAACGCAAAAACAATCCACATGCCATAATATGAATGCGTGGAATTTTATAGTTCACTTAATATGATCTTTGTCTGACTGTCAGTTGTTTATTCTATGCGTTTGAATGAACTAAAGGCACTCATAATGTATGTATGTATATCCAATATCTTAGGTATCCGTAGGATACACTAGACGCGACTTATTTAATTTTTTTTTTTATGTGCGACGTAGCGTCGTTGGCAAACAAGCATACGGTCCGTTTGATGGAAAGCGGTCAACGTAACCTATGAACGCCTGCAACTCAAGGAGTATCACATGCGCGTTGCCAACCCATTAGAAGCTTGTACGCTCCCTTTTGCTGTATTAAGTACACAGCAGAAAAGAGTGTACAAGTTCCAAGGAGGGTTCGGGTTGCCGGAGACTCAAAGGACAATAGACGGAACAAATTAGTTCCGTAGATCCTTCCGTCACCAGCACTCCGCACCCTCGTTAAGCTCTGGCAGCCTTACACACACACAACACTATGAGTAGGGTCTAGTACTATTTGGCTGTGGTCTTCTGTAAGGCGGAGGTACTTCCCCAGTTGGGCTCTGCTCTAGATTCGAGCGAGATGATATCCGCTGTGCTGTGCCCTACCACACAAAGCGGAATATCATCGCTACCTCCTATTTTCTACTTCACCATATGTATGAATGATTCAAACAGTATATGGCCTCCTTGGAGCAGAAAATATCACTACAGTCCAACAAAAAGGGCCAGAGAAAACAACTAATTCTTCTTACCCTCCTCGGCCGGATATTACGAGTACGTTCTTCGAATTAAATTGAATTATTTCCGTCCAATAAACTTACATAGGTTAAACTTACTTAGCTATAATCAGATTGGTGTTCTACAAATGTAGTGAAAATTACAGTTATTACAGTGGACTAGATCGAAAAGTGGTATAATGCCGTCTGTTTATTTTTCGATGTTACTAGGACGCCCGCCTGATGTGTGAATTACTTAATACGAATGGTGGTTATTTTAGAAGCAATGGATTACCTGAAAGATGGTTGGTCAAATGTCGTGTCTTTGATACATTTAAATATTTTGATATAAAAACCTCCTCAGGTTTTTAGAAATGAAAAATATAGGACAATACCGACATAAGTTTTCTTTTCTAGATTTCGTAATTTGAATCGAGCTATCGCCAATCCGCCACTTAATAGACCACTGTAAGCCATTTAGTCAGTGGACCTGAAATCGATCAAGCCGTCCTCGTCAACGTCATGAATCATGATAAATAAATAAATATTATAGGACATTCTTACACAGATTGACTGAGTCCAACGGTAAGCTACCTATGTATAAAAAAACACACAACGCAAGCCCGATTTTCGACCTAAGTAGCGCTTCCCCAGCCTAGTGCCAGGGTCCGCTTTCGGACTCAATTTTCTCCGTTCCGCCGTCTCCGTCGTTTGTCTAGGGAGCCCATTACATTAAGTAAGTACATACACATCGGATTTGTCTTTTTTGACCAAACACTCCAAAGCTCTCAAGATAATCGCTACATCGGACGTCTAACCCACTCGTCTCATTCCTTGAAATAACAATCAATAATCTCGTCTTCCGATAGCCATATATTATCATGTCTGAATAGAATCGCATTATTATGCAGACTCTGGTTGGCATTAATGAACCGGCATACGTTTTCCGGCAACCGGTCCGTATATTGTCGTCATATTTGGGTCGATCGTAACAGACGATGGACGCAGACAGAACCCTGTGCATCCGTTTGTCGAAGGGATTGTTTCCATAGGATCATACGACACGATATTAAATTTATGTGAGGTAACATCATACATAATAACAAAATACATAAAATTTCAAGTAACGGTATGAAAGAAAGAATGCGTTAGACATTTTATTAATTACGTCATTACGTTTAGATTAAAATAATCAATGTTTCAATGACAGGGGCATTTCAAAAATGCACGCTTAGAGAAACTAATAGTTATACACAGAGTAAAAAAAAACGAAGAGCACCTATGGCACGTTAACAATTTTATATAAATTATCAACATGATAAATAACATATTAGTCATTCCATTCTGAGATTTCTGAGCAATGTTAACTGTAGTGTAGCCAGTGTAGATAAGCTACAAGAAATTTATTGTTTTTATCATTTAGTCTGTAAGTGTCCCACTGCTGGGCAAAGGCCCTCCCCTCTTTTCCTCCACTCGACCCTATCGATTGCACTTTCCCACCAATTCGGATAAAAAAATTCCAAGTCGCCATATCAATTATCCATTTTAATTGATTGATGAATGGAAACAGATCCCACTCCGAGTATTTAAGTAGTGGATCATTGCCATTCACCAGCGGATTGTATCTCGGACATTGCATAACAACAAAAATATTTCGCTTGTTTTGCTTCCGATCGCTCCGTTCGATTGCACCTTTCATCTTCGCAAAACCACCACGTCTTGGACTTTCATCACGCACAATTGAGCACAAACGTTACACATTTGACAGGTTTTGTTATATTGGCCGAGCTGTACTTACATCACACAAGCCTTTACAGGAAATGGTGATAAAAATGCTGATGGCATTTAGGTTATGCTAAAGTTAATTGTTTTTGTTTTTCGGCTGGTTCTTGTTAAATCTTAATTACTGAATCTTGGTTGATGACAACCAAAGCACGACCATTTATAACAGCTAAAATATATCTAATTCTTCATATATCTTTGAAATTCCAAACGTTGCTATCCATAGCGTTATTTTATAGAAAAATACACATAATAAACTATTTAAATCCCATTGAATTCATCAATAAATAAATATTATTGGAAAATTACATGACATTATCTTAAAGTCGGTGTCCAACTATTAAAAGTTACAAACATATTAATAGAAGGTTTAAACATAAATTAAGATTTAGATGGTGATATAATAAAATTTTAAGAAATTTTATAACGTTACCGACCTGTTTTCGGTGTTTATGCCCACAAGATAATTTTCTTTTTTTTCTGGAAAAAGTCCTTTCTTTGGAAAAATGTTTTATTCTAAGTACATTTAACGCACATTTCAAAAGAACAGACGGGCATACAAAACTACAAATTGTTCCATCTTTGCTGTTTAAAATTAAAAAGGAGATGAAAACCATAATACTTAATATGTATAATACTTTTATTATAAATATGTAGATTAGGTATGGTAAGAAGTGCAATAAGTAATAACTATGTACCTATAATAGAAAAAGTGAAGTAAAATCGTAAACAAATATTGTCATGAAACGAAAGCGTACGAAATTGCTTATGAATGGAAGAATAGGCAAGAAAGTCGATCAATGAGAAAATATAAACTTTATAACGATCACGAAATTGGATAAAGTATTCAAACGAGATTCTTACGTAGGTTGGTTTATTGTTGTTAATTTTGAACGGTACACGACAAAAAATATAATTGTCAACAGATTAGCTAACATAGCCGATAGTCTGATAGATTACTGCATGGTTACAGCTAAAATGCCGAACAGTAGACAAGTAGACAAGATAAGATATAATTTTGACCTGGCTGGAACGGGAAACTCCTAAAAGTAGGAAAGAAGCTTCAAAAATATGTGTGTATATTATGTTGACAAAATATCTAGAAATAGGAGCGCCGCGTAGCAGGGCTCCATCAACTCAAGGAATGACACAACCTTCAAATCTAGGGTGAACAGGCATCTTCTGGGCGAGCTCACTCCATCGTAAGCCACGCTTTGCCTTTAGCTAGTCTGTGGTCAAGAGTAAGCCCATTAATTTAAAAAAAAGTTTTTTTTTTAATACTACGTCGGTGGCTAACAAGCATACGGCCCGCCTGATGTAAAGCGGTCACCGTAACCTATGGACGCCTGCAACTCAAACAGTGTCACATGCGCGTTGCCACCCTATTAGAAACTTGTACATTCCCTTTTGCTGTGTTAAGTACGCAGCAAAAAGGAGTGCACATAAGGAGGGTTCGGGTTGCCGACGACTCAAAGGACAATAGACGGAACAAGTTAGTTCCGTAAATCCTCCCGTCATCAGCACACCGCACCCTCGTTGAGCTCTGGCAGCCTTTCTCACCGGCAGGAACACAACACTATGAGTAGGGTCTAGTGCTATTTGGCTGCGGTCTTCTGTAAGACGAAGGTACTACCCCAGCAGGCCTAGCACATGATGGCCGCGGGAGTATGTCGCCGCGAGATGGACTACCTGTCCTTATGTCATTAATACAATTAGACAAAGACGTGTCATCTATCTCGCGGCGACATACTCCCGCGGCCATCATGTGCTAGGCCTACAGTTGGACTCTGCTCTAGATTCGAGCGAGACGATATCCGCTGTGCTGTGCCCTACCACACAAAGCGGAATATCATTCGCTATGCCCTACCTCCTACAAAGATTTCCACGTTTTACGATGTAGATCTACCAACGACGGGTCTAGCCTAGTTGCTAGTGAAGGTTCACTGCCTGCTAATCCGAGGGTCTTGTAATCGAATCCCCGTAAGGGAACCCACAACATAAGCCTTCTTGAGCTTATCTACCTAATCTTACGATCGGCTACCGCCGCCGACACAATAACGCTTAATATGAAGGCTAACTAGTCAATCTGATTTTAAGTATGATAAGTATTTCAATCGATTTGATTATGACCCGAGCAACAACGATATTATATCATACTGATGTCTGCGACTTTAATATGCAGGTACAGTCATCCAATTGCCACTGTAGAACTATGTCATAGTGACGTTATACATCAGATTATAAGAAATTCTTACAGCTTGTCATTTTGACATGGTTGTAGAGTGGCCTAGGGTTGACTGTACTTGCAGAAGGCGCAAAAATATCTATGGGTAGAAAAAAATACATAAATGTCAATACCAAACTGTAGGAAAACATCCGCAACTTATAATGGTTGAAATGAAAGACGTCTACGGGGATCAGTGCCCTGCTAAAACCATGATTTACAAATGGCATGGCCTCTTCAAACATGGCCGAGAGTCAATTGAAGACGACCCTCGCCCAGGACGGCCAATTGAAGCCACATCGTCGGAAATCATTCAAAAAGTTGAAAAACTCATACTAGATCACGCTCGACTCAAAAAGAAACAATTAGCTGCATTAGTTGGTGTATCAGATACAACAATTTTGAGGATCCTGCATGCAGGGCCGGATTAAGGGTAGAGCGAGTGGAGCGGCCGCTCTAGGCGCCACATGGTAAGGGGGCGCCAAAATCGAGAATGTGGATAAATCCATACAAAAAAATTATACGTTGCGTGGGCGCGCACATATCACAAAATGGCGAGAGGAGTCGGGAATGGATCCACTATTGAAAATCTAGATTTGTAATTCAGATTAAGTGGAAAGTTGCACCACATTTTCAACATAAGGGCGTTTATAAGGGCGCTGTTTCTAGGGCGCCATAACAGGAGGATTCTAGCCCTTGACGAACCACATTGTTGTGCGGCGAACGACACAGTTACGTCGCTATCCAAATGCAAAAATATGATTCTACCCGATAGTCCAAAGCGGAGTTCCTCATTAAGCCAAAGGCGCAAAACGTTTCAGAGAGGCGCAATTTTGTGAGTGGTGGTGACACAGATGGTGAGCGAACTTCAAAGCACTAAGATCACTTGGTGGCAAAATAACGAAATGGGCATCTTGACGGTGACGATCGAGTCCGCAGTTAATCTCTTATTATATTAACTCTCAACTCAAATTCCCATATTAAATAACTCATAGAATACTCTCAACTCAAATTCCCATATTAAATAACTCATAGTATTATAAAAATAATAGTGATGGCGAAATATAAGGCCTAAAAGTCGGGAACATAGGCGCCCTGTGAAGTCAAAATACCCCAAAATATGTCAGACCGCAGCTCTGCAGAACATAAAAGCTTGAAAGTTCGCGGATTCCCCACTGGCGGGTTGAGTCTTAATAAATCGAGTAAGAAAAATCGCGCTCGCTTCGCTCGCGCCTACTATTTATATGTTCTCTTTTAGTTACTTACTTAGGAAAAAATCCGAATCTACTTTCCTGACTTAGCCACTATAGTGCTCTATTTTGTTTATTATTTTACGTATTTACATATATGACATCCACGTTCAGCCACTGCATACGTAACTATACTAGGGTGCGACTACGTACTTTCGTACTCTGTATCTGTATGATGAAATCCATAAATTCTGTATTGCGTTAATCTTCAAATTACGGCATTACTATGAAAAAAATTTCGCGCTCGCTACACTCGCGATTTGTTTTCCTACATATAGTGAAACCTTACCAAGGGGCGCCGAAACTCAAACCCGCTCTACCCTGATCGAGTGCACGGGCCGGCGCTGCCTGCATGACCATCTTGGCATGACAAAAGTGAGTGCTAGGTGGGTACCAAGAATGCTCAAACCGCAGCAGATGCAACAACGAGTTGTGAGGCATGTTGCGACTACTGCTCTTAACAGGTGTGGCTTCGAATCACTGGTCCACCCACCCTACAGCCCGGATCTGGCCCCCAGCGATTATTATTTGTTCCCAAGTTTAAAAAAAGAACTGCGAGGAATAAAATTTCGTGACGATGAAGAAGTGAAGGAGGCAATTTCAGCTCATTTTGAGGGCAAAGATAAAAAATTTTTTTTTGACGGTTTACATAAATTAATTAGTCGATCTGATAAATGTATTGAGCTCGAAGGTAATTATATAGAAAAGGAAAAATACTTATGTTGTTTTATTTAATTTGCAAGTACTCCATTCCGCGAACATTTGTACCTCCCCTCGTATTTGCATCCAGACATGCAATGCAATACTGCACTGCCCTTGCTGCGATTGAGCGACTAATTTAGCTAATTAGTTATGTGTTACCCTTTGACATTATGATACATGTGCTATGTTCGGAATATTAGGATGCCTACATACGAGTAAAGGTTATTATGGTCGCGCGATAAATGATAAAACATCAGGCCATTACAAATAGTGCGATCAGAACAACAAAACATCGCAATTCATTTGTTCCACGTATTATTACAAAACTTTCTCATTTGTCGTACGACAACACATTTATAGATGTTTCTATTCTAGGAAACTTCAAATTCACGATTTTATCGTGGCACATCACATACATGGTTTAGGTTAGGTTAGAACTGTGACCACATATAAAAACGACCAGCTTACAGAGTAGGTTTAGGTTAGGTTAGAACTGTGACCACACACAAAAACGACCAGCTTACAGAGTAGGTTTAGGTTAGGTTAGAACTGTGATCACTGATCACACAGAAACTAACGGCTTACCAAGTAGGTTTAGGTTAGGTTAGAACTGCGACCTACATGACAACGAATGGCTTTTAAATTAGGTTTAGGTTAGGTTAGAACTATGACCACACACAAAAACAAATAGATTACAGAGTAGGTTTAGGTTAGGTTCGACCTGGTTAGGTTAGAACTGCGACCCTACACATCAATGAACGGTCTATACATATAGTAATTTAGGTTAGGTTAGAACTGCGACCCTACACAACAACGAACCTTTTTTAAAGTAGGTTTAGGTTAGGTTAGAACTGTGGCCAAACAAACAGTTTACAAATTGTAATATTTTAGAAAAAATCATAATTGAAATAATATTATGCGTAATGAATTGTATTTAATGTTTAACAAAATGAAATGAAAAAACACGAAATGAAATATCACGATATAAAGTATACTCGGATTAACTTATCTACGAAATAAAAGTCTACGGTTTGATTTTACTTGTGTCGATTGTTCTACGATATGAACTGTCGATGAAATGAAATTATTTGAATCGTTGTCTTTGAAATAATATTCGAACAAGTGTATGTCGGCGATTCAAGGGTAAACAACGCATTCTGCGTAGAATTCGCCGTTCTTTTTTTTAAGAAATTAAGGAAGTTGAAAGTTTGTTTGTTTGACATTGCAGACAAAAAGGGACTAAAATAAGTTTCTAAACCTGTATCAAATTTTCACTATAACTTAAAGTCGCATTCAGACAGATTGCAACCCAACTAACTACAACAAATTTAGAAACTGCACACCGAATGTCGTAGACTATAAGAGTTTTATACATACCAAAAAAAAAAGTATTTATAAAAAGTATTTTTTATACTTTTGTTTATGGTTTTATGTTGACATTTTATGTAAATAATTTGTTTCCTATTCGTTTGATTTTGTTGTCATAAATATTTTCCAGAATCCTGCTGCTTGATTTTGCTCTCCCTTTGCTATCCTTGTTTTGTCCACATTCCCGGCCACCGAGTTTGCAGTGCCGTGCAGGTTCCCACACAGGTTGTAGTTTCAATCCGTCGGGCCCTAAAGAAGCCATTGTAATATTGCACCTCAAGACAATCGCTGACATTGGAACACAAGGCGCTAACGTGACTCCACGGTGATTTATGACAAATAAGAACAAGAAGCAGGATATAAGGCATGTTCTACACTGGATTATGTACTATAGACACGGTGTTTATTTGTTTTAGGAAATTGTTAAATTATAGAAGTTGACTTTCTCTAACTGATCTCAAGTTAAACCTCGAATACCTTTCGAACATTGGATTTCACAACGTTATTAAAAGCTCTACTCTAAAAAGCAACTACTCTTTAAAGCTCTACTCGCAATAGCTAATAGACGTACAAAAATAAATCCATCAATACCCGCATAAATTAACAGTCTTAGGCTTCATATTAAAATATTCACAGGTTCGAGGAGAGTGGGGTACAGTGGATCAGGAAAGCAAGCTATTGTAAACAATATTATATAGCACGTGATGCTGAAGTCATTTCATTCATTACAGTACACTCAGCCCTAATTTAGACAAATCGAACGCGCGGTCCAGTAATACAATAATAATGCACACAATAGATTTATTTAAACTCTTTCTAACCTCGTGTGTCCTTAGTCTGGGAGCAACTGTGACCCATGAACAAATTGCCGGTGTGATTACTCAGTTAACCACTCAGTACAGCGGCGGGGACGCGGCCAGTGCCATCCCGAACGAGATTAAAAAAAAACAACGCGTTCTATCTTTGAATATTTAAAAAGTTTGTGTTGTGTTTTGTTTTTGCTGGCGATGCCGTTTTCAGTGTTCCATATTTAAATCATAAGTTCGAAGAGATATTGTTTTTGTGGCGAAACATGTTTGTATTGCGTTGTGTGAAAGTTGAATGCTGCTTTTTATAAAAGGATTACAAAATATATTTATATTCGTAAGTATACGGTTTTTTTTCAACAAACGAGAGATGCAGTCGCGATCAGTTATTATTATTTACACACTCACTCAAACAATAATGTGTATGAGAAAACGACTCTATGACCTATTATCAGCACAAAATCGTCGTAGGCGTGTAAAATACCTATATATAGGAAAACGGTATATAGGAAAATTAACGTGACTGTATTGCTTTTCTTACGCATAAGATATTCGGGTAAAATTGTCAAATCCAGACACGTCAAAACCAAAGTGTCGACCGACATTGGAGGGCTTTAGTTATTGGAGCCAATTTAGCTCCTAAGCAAAACCAAGGATCCTTGGTCCATGACATTTCTGCAAGACCTATTTTGACCTCCGTCTTATTAAGAAAAGACAGAGACAAGACGGACCTCCTTACATTGGCCACTTTCCGTTGCCCACACGAAGTAACATTTCCGCCCGGTACCCTATGCGAATTATAAAGTTCCATTTTAAACCTTACTACTGAAGATTTAAGGAATATAAGGCGTTGATATTATTGTTTTGAATTTAAAGAAAGGAAGTAGATTTTTTTATGGAAATTTCGACAGATGTTCCGAATAACCGTTGGTGGTAAGTGGCTACTGGTGTCCTTTGTTGTGTCATGCTCATGCGGCAGTTTTTTTTTTTAATTATAAATGGGGCTTACACTTGGCCACAGACTAGCCAAAGGCAAAGACGTGGCCTACGATGGAGTGAGCTCGCCCAGAAGATGCCTGTTCACTCTTGATTTGAAGGTTGCCGAGTTATATGAGCTCGGAAATATAGCCGCCAGCCAGGAATCCCACTCCTTGGCAGTGCGCATAAGAGAAGTTCGCAGTTGTTTACTCGTATTTACACGTCGGAGGTGATTCGGGAATGATATCGCCATTATGGGACTATCATCCACCGATATTATTATAATATTGCTCATAATATTATTGTGATCTATATCAGTAACTGTATCATGTAACATAACGTAACATCTAATGTAAGGTACAGCGGGGCAAATCCCGACTGGGGGACAAATGTAACTGGTTCAATTTTTCCATGTTTTACAATGTTTTCATTATTCAATAGAGTGTCCACCGGTTACATATGGTAAGCGTGTTTAGTAGATACAGTCATGTAGAACTCAACATGATCAACATCATAGTGTAATAGTGGAAAAAATAGATCAGTTACAATTGCCCCCCAGTCAAGGTTTGCCCCGCTGTACCTTACATTATTCAGATGTTATGTTATGATACTTATGAGACAGTTACTGATATAATGTAATGTATAATGTAATAAATATAATGTAATGTAATGTAAATGTAAAAACCTACGAATTTCGTTTCTTGAGCCTTTACCCTTATAAATAGGTAGATTGTGTCATAATCATAAGGGAGCAAAATAACATATTTACGGCGAGGGCGTACTATCAGCTGCAAAAGTGGATGGCGAATTTATCAATGAATTCATTCATAATTTTCCATGCACTTTTGCAGCTGATAGTACATTGAATCCTAAACGAAGCAAAGGATTCTACAATTGAATGTCAGCTTTGCCGGGTATTCTAGAACTGAATTCTGAGCTTAGTGAGGGATCAAAATTTTAACGCCCAAGATGCAAACTATTTGAGAACTAAACTATCGGGATCGTTGATTATGATGCAAAACTACATGCGGAGAACATATTAAGTTAAATAGGATAGTTTTTAAAATGCTTTCAAAAACAAAAATAATCTGAGTCCATACCCAGGACATTCTTTGTACCCATGTACAAATTATGTTTGAAAGACATTTTAATTTTGAAATCCGCGTGTTCATCCCCAGATAAATGACCTTAACACAGGATGGGTCTGTGGCAAAGAAGAGGCATCCTAGTAAGCTGGCTAGTAGTTCACATTTTATGCGGGACAGCTGATGTTGAGAGCAGTCTGCCCGTAGACCTCACGCCAGATGAGAAAGGTAACATTGCAATCATTAAAGAAATCAAAGAATCATTAAAGAATAACGAAGAAGGTTAGATAAGTTCAAGTTCGAGAGAAAGATTAACAGCTTTTTATCAGCGCAATTCGAATTTTAAGACACGTCTATCAGAAACTTCAAATTTAACACTTGACATATCCGATTCTTATCGTATCTAGAGCTAATCATGACGTGGCTTGACACTGTCTTGTGTGACGTGTTGAACTCTGTTCGAATCACGCTGTATTGAGCCCGTAATTATAAACAGCAATTTTCAAACTTTAAATTCTAAGCTAATTTAAAAATTTCACCCATAACACATTTTATCCAACCAACAGTTCTACCACCAACAACGCTAGCATTAACTCCAACAGCCGTCAGCGCCTCCACATACAACATGTCCACCTCGACATACGCGACCATCATACCGCCCATACCGCCGAGCGACCGCGACCGTTTCCTGACGTTTGCCGAATCGGGACACCACAGGACCTTCATGTTTGCGGAGAATAACACCTTTATACAGCTGGACGGGGATATTATACAGAGGTTTCAGTTGAGGTAAGAAACGTATAATTGAACATAAGTAAATATAAAGTCGATAGGACTTGGAACTTGTTTGACTTAGGGCCAGTTGCATCAACCACATTTGACAGACACATCATCGTCATCCAGCAGACGTCAAGGGAACTTTCCATACAATAAAATTTAACGGGTGCTTTAACGGCGACAGACGGTTTGGCGCAACTGACCCTTACTCGAGTAACTCGTAGATACTTATTACGGGTCAAAATTGATATAAGTCTTTATGGAAGACGAAAGACTAATGGCATCAAGCTAATCTAATTTTGAATACCGATGAAAACCGTTGGCACAACAATAGCCCAGTGCGTACACATACAACATATCAACCTCCACAAATCCACCGGTTTGCGGAGAACAATACATTTATACAGCTGGATGGGGATATAATACAGAGGTTTCAGTAAAGGTAAGAAACATAAAAGGAATAACTAAATAACATTAAAAGAAAGACTAAATCTAGGAAACCTTGCGGGGTACTGACAAACGTTTACCTTTCCAGTTTCCATGTAAATAAAACTTCCTTTTTGACTTGATTGACCTCAAAACAAGTGTAAATTTTTATGGCAGACGAAAGACAATAATGACTACTGATGACGTCCAGCTAATCTGGCCATGAAATCTGAAATTGGAACTAGATTCAACCCATGGCATTTGAATTTTCTAAACTTGGTTTTGATGAGAATTTAAAGAAAAGTAACTATGAAAGCTTTTGACTAAAATTTTTGAAAATTATGAATAAGGTTTATGTTGTGTTCGATTTTTCAGATTGTGCAGAGAGATATCGTTCAAGTTTCGCACGAGGCTTCCTCATGGTCTCCTAGTTTACCACAATGTCAAGAATCCTGTGTTCAAAATGCAGCCATACGCATTGTATGTTATTGTGGAGAAAGGAGAACTTAAAGGTATGTTGTTGTGCACTTGTGCCTAAAATGATCCTGAATAAAATTTTGGCGGAGTGAGTATCAGCAAATAAAACAAAGGGTCAGTAAACTAAGGTGCAGGTGTCTCTGCCCAAAAAACATTAAGACAAGCTTTTAAATTCCTCCTGTCCACCGGTCCAGGCTCGGGAAGCATCAGCTCTGCTCTGTCTTCGAACGTTAACCTCCAAATCTGAGGACCCATTCCAGAAAAGAAGCCGGCTTGTGGTTCCGTGCAATCATGTCAATGGAAGGGGTCCTCAGTAATTTTATAAAATTAAAATCATGATTATGCGATTAATTCGCGATTTAAAAATTAGAATGTGGCGCATTGGCCCTGAAGAATTTGAAAACCACCCGTCTACATCCTTTCCAATATGCAAAGTGTCGGCTGACAGCTCGGCCCACAGATACGTGACGAGATGCATTCGCCTATAGACAACAACTTTAACTTCTGTCTTAAAGAGGGTAATAAAATATTTCCAAAAAGGAACGAAAACTAACAATACAATAATAAATTGAGTTTTATTTTTAATAAATGAAAATTCAAAAGGGATTTTGGAAGGAAATAAATTAACGACGATCGACACGCCATCTTTTGTCATTCTAGCTAACAGCAAACTGGGTTATCAATACAATCCTGCCGATAGATGGCTCTGCCTGTACGAAACCAATAGTTACTTGAGTATAATATCAGCTAAATAAAAATATACCTACGAGGTTTGAAAAAATATTGTTACAGTACTCCCCTCCCCAGAGAAATTTTGACGCAGGCAAAATTTTGAGCTGGTCCCCAGCTCCAAACTACAGGAAATATGGGTAATATAACAGCTACAACTCGAAATCTATAATCGATAACAAAAAAACCATCCAAATCGAACCCACGCACTAAACCAGATAAGAATAGCCCCTTTTTTTTTAGGCAAATTACTACATTACGTCGCATCGTCTATATTTCTTGGCGGCACAGCGAGCTATACCAGACAGCGGGCTGTACGTCCAAGCGATATAACGGAAGACGGCTTATAGCTAAATGAAATTTCCCTAACAAATATCGGTGACAGCTAAGAATACAAAGAACAGACAATAACACCAGAACAACGAAGCGTATATACCGGCTGCGTCTATGTACGACACAAGACGGAACGTTTCGACACAACATTAGACATAAGTACAAGGGTTGACTGTACAGACCGCGTCTCAGGCGACGCAAGTCTGTCGGTCCGACAACACAAAAGAACGCCAACGTTCACGCATATGATTTAAGTCATATCGCAAAGCATCAACAAGGGTACAACACTGCTATTAAGAATTCTCCGTTTAAATCCGCAAGAATCCGACCAGCCAGTGAAGCTGAAATGCTGGTTTAAAACGCCAGCACCCAGAAAACTACGTGAAGAGAACTTTTAAATCGTCCACTCACCACCAAACATCGAAAAGGTAATACTTGTGTACGGACGTATTAGTACCATCCGGACACAATGTACTTAACTCCCACTTCCAACACATAAAAAAAAACGCCTACTATACATCAAAACAAAAAAAACTACCTATCACCGATAACTGCTAATAAATGAATACCTACTCCTTAAACGTAACAACAATATGGAAAAACTCTTGTTAAATCTAACCCACCGGAAAGTAGGTAATAAAGATAACGCCTCGTAAACAACTTAGATCACGAACACTTTCACAACAAAATATTTATTCTAAAGTATTTTCAACCACAAAGGAAACCCACGAAAAATATTAAATGTGCACGCTGGACTAATTTAAATAATAAAAGGTCCAAACAATCACCCAATTATTTAAATATAAAAGTTAGGTTAAATTATTATTATTAATTTTTTTCTAATCACCCTGTATGCTCTTTACATGTTTAACTTTATGTAGTAAAACTCAATTAAAATACCTACATAAATATTTGTACTAAATTTACAACACCAACTTCAATATCGTTAAGGTAGGAAGAATAAAATAGGTAATTTAGAAAAACAAGACACCAATTATTACGACTGGCTGTAGGTACTTTAAATTACTTCAACTATTATCATTAGGTAAGAACTATGAACAATTAAAATTAACCACCTTCTAGAAAAATATGTAGTCTAGTTAAATACAATATAAAATAAAGTTAATTTGCTAGTCACACCTTTCACATCAAAATGTAAAAAAAAATCCTGATTTACGAATTACAAAATGCAGTAGGTACCAAGCGTTTGGTACTATTCAGAATTAAATACAAGCAAATTTTTCTTACTTTTCACTAATATAAAGAGACAAAATGGTTTTGTAGGTAGATATAGTACTGTTGGCAATGAATAAAAATAACCAGATTTGGTACCCACCAACTAACAAGAGGTAATAATTATCTATTTATATGGTACTATACATTTAACACACAAAGAAAGTAATACGGAAACCTTTCCTTTATTTTTAGTAAGGAATTGATTTTGCCAACAATCTTAGGTAGGTATGTAAATAATCACCAATACTATGTTTAAGAAAATTTATAAATAGGTACCTACGCAACCAACGGTCTTCCAGTCTGAACTCTCTAAAGCCACACGTAGGGCTGCCACTGTTACAATTTTGGGGATTACCTAAGGGTAAATAAAGTAAACTAGGTATTTATATAGAAAATAACTTTTTAATTAACTTACTTTTTGAAAATAATTTCGAAAGTAATAATACACTACTTAGTAACGCCTAACTGGTAGGCAATGAAACTACCCTTATTATAAATTATATCGCTAGCTCAGTCTATTTACTTAAAAAAAAAACAAATACCTAAAATTCCCAACTAACAAAAATTAGTCTTATAGTGGCTTATAATGCCAAAAATAGTACTCTTATAATAACCTTGTAAACCCTTTACAAGAGGGCATTTGGGCACACCTTATAAGGCCAAAAACCTTATATCCCCCTTGTAGTTGCTATATTATTAGCTTTCTTATCTTGTACGTGCTTTATTATGGCATGCAATAAGAAAGTTAACCTTATAATGGCAAGAAAAGTGCTTTTAAAAGGCTAATGTACTAATAAGAATCATATTTAAAGCTTTAATAAAGGCAATTATACTTGTAAGAATCATATTCAAAGTTTTAATAAGGGCAATAGCTCTTGTACACGTTTTGTGATCATCAGGTATAAGGGAGTAAAACTCATAACGGCGAAACAGGATGCTGTTTTAAAAGTTTATTGTGCTTTTCGTAGTGATTTATGTGTACATCATCATCAAGTCACCCATTTTGCAAGTTAGTAAACGGTAAGTTAACTTTTACATATTACAATTATTTGCTTATTTATTATGAAAACTGTGTGGGAATCCAATTTCATGGTGAAATGTGATATAAAATGTGTTGTATTATTAATGCGCCCTTGTATTTCAACGGTTTTGTACTAAAAATGCGGTTAATTAATTTTGACATGTCTTGAGCAAGGCTGTTATAAGAGTAAAAGCAGTAAGCACATCATTTACAAATACTCTATAAGAGGAAAAACTTTATAATAGCCACCGGTGTTACTTATGATTCGCCATTTTATATATCTTTAGGGTTCCTTCTCACAATTAGTGAAATCCCGAACCTTACCATCTAGTTAAATATTTGTAACGGATACCAGTTAAAAATTCATAACGTTATCGTTAGAGAGCAGATTTCAGGTAGCGATTTAAATATTAATATGAATATGACTCGCATACAATATTTATTATTTTTTCTACACACGAAAAAATGTATGGGAACATAAAAGTAAAACCCTTTTTGGATGCTTTTGTGAATATTGGGCAAAAATTATAATGATAATAAATATTGATATACAATATTTATTTATACTTATTTCTTTAATATTTCTTCTGCGCATTGCACAGTAAAAACTTCTATTATGGCTCAAAGAATATAAAAATGAAAATAATTCGCTTCTTATATATATTTAAATTGAAAGTCCATTATTTAGAATAAAATACTTTTTTTTAAATGTAGTTTGTTGAAAAAATAACATTAGTTTAATCTAATTATTCAGTGAAGTTTGTGGTGTGCGATGTAGGTTATATTAATAAATTATAAACCACATGACATGTATTTAAAAAATTGCAATAGTCATATCCATATTAATATTTAAATCGCTACTTGAAATCCGCTGTCTAGTTATCATGTACTTGGCGCAAACCTTTGAAATTGCATTTTTGTTCGAAAGACCGTTCTTTTTAAACCGGTATTTTGGGGAACGCTTTGATAAAGGTTTGGTTCGATTAACCGGCATAGAACAAAATAAAACCGTGGAGTCCGCAGCATGTCAGGTAATACTGATATTTTCAATATTTCATTAGGAAGTTATACCTAGAATTTTCAATTTAAAACAAACTTGTGCTTCGGAATATTTAATCTTCTGGTGCCTTATTTTATTACTTCCTATTGATTTATTGTAAATGCTGAGTCAAATACTCTATTTGATATTTATTATTATCGTTATTGTTACAGAATCTGTGGATGAGATACATAGTCAGCCGTTTTTAGTGACGTGAAGATGACAACTCTTCTCCTCCTCTTAGTAAGTAAGTGCTATTGAAAACCACAGACGATTTCAGTACCGCCATCACAATGGACTTTGTGTCGATAACTATAAACAGCCTAGCCTAAGACTTCAAATTTTTTTTTTTTATTACAGATGAACTACAAAACGGCACATATTCTGATGGAGAAAATCAGTCACAATCATTACTTACACCCAAAAATAAGCCCGGAGTGGTGGATCAAAAAACATGCAAAATGGAAGAGGACGCAGGAAATAGTTTAGGTTGTAAGAAAATCACACCAAACAAAGATGGCGCTGATAATTCAAAACAAGAAAACGATAATCAATATATCTTTTGTGAATTTGATGAAGACCTCGATAAAAGAAACTACTTATTATTTTGGAAATTTACTGATAGGTTAATTACAATTTCTACCACCGTGTAGGCGCTCTGAAGAATATATTAATATTTTGAAGTATGTAGACTCATTGAAACAGCAACATCGTGAGCAATAGAACTGAAAATATTAATCTTATAAAGTTACTTGTATCGGTTTGGTTTCGTTGCACATAAATAAATATCTTAAAAACAGTGAGTTTGTCTTTATTTGTCCTCAATTTTAATCTGTCTTAGTCCCAAAAGGACTACATATAAAATCGGTTTCTTCTTAAAATAGCCGAACATTGTATTCACTTATTCAGATCGTCCAACATTCACAATGATAATCCGCAATAAAAGATTTTTTTTTTATTTCAGACCAAAGTCCATAAAGTAAGGAATACACTTTTGGAACTTATTCTAATAAAGTTAATCTTAAAAATTAATATTAGTAGGTACTGATGGATAAAAAAACTGAGTGCCTTGGTAATAGTCTCTTATACGCTCAGTTATGTATAATTGGCCACCTCCGAGTACATGCTAGTCTGGTATAACCGGTGGACACTCTATTTAATAATGTAAACATTGTAAAACATGGAAACAATGGACCAGTTACATTTGCCCTCCAGTCGAGATCTGCCCCGCGGCCCCGCTGTATATAATATACCTTAACATTTTTCACCGCAGAGCTACAGACACCCTAAATAAGAACAAAAAATATAATTATTAAGCTAAATCCAAACTCAATTCATCATTTAACGATATACCTGTATTACTGTCACTGCTGCTTGCCTGCATATTCTTATAATTATTCCATAATGGCATCCTCTACGGAACCCCTAATCGATAAGTTGGGATCAGATTGTTCACATTCGCTGGATTTTCAAAATGACGAATCAAGTCTTATAAAAACTTTTAATACGACACTTTCAAGAATAATGCCTTTATAATTATTGTATAAGAGAAAATGTATTGCTTTAATTCTTTTAAACACTTTATAAAATGCTATAATTTGTTTGCTGGATAGACGTTTTATAATATGCTCCTATGAGGCATAAAGCATCATAGTTATCTTATGCATTACTTTTATAAGAATAATTGGCTATAACAAAAGCTTTTATAGTGCTTTGAATATTATACAGCGAAAAGGCATTTTAAATGGCTTCTATAAGAATACATATTTTTAAACCCTTATTGCAGTCATATAAATTGGACTTATTAACGTTTACATGGCCAAGTTATAAGAGTAAATGTACTATTGGCCAAATCCTCTTATAATGAGCTACTATAAGAGTAAATATTTTTAAACCCTTATTGCAGTCATATAAATTGGACTTATTAACGTGTACATGGCCAAGTTATAAGAGTAAATGTACTATTGGCCAAATCCTCTTATAATGAGCTACTATAAGAGTAAATATTTTTAAACCCTTATTGCAGTCATATAAATTTGACTTATTAACGTGTACATGGCCAAATTATAAGAGTAAATGTACTATTAGGCCAAATTCTCTTATAATGAGCCACTATAAGGAACTCTGGCATAATGAATGCTATTTTAAAACTACTATGAGTGTTTAGCCCTTATAGATTGATTTTATAAGGATATTTTGTTTGTTGGGTTTAGAGCATAGGGGTGAGTCAGTAGTTCTGGTACTGGAAGACCGGGTAAAAGGTAAATTATTAATTAAAAAATTAATTTATGTTGGGCGCCTTTTTTAAACACGCCATCTTTTGTCATTCTAGCTAACAGCAAACTGGGTTACAAGCTTTTAAATTCTGTGCTTTTCCAATCTTATCCCTGTTTTAAAGGAATATCTACTAAAGTGTTGTGTGCTAAAATCAAATCTTGTTTTGCTATTATAACTAGCCTACTGGGCCTGTAACCAAGAGCACAAAACGCTCCATAGCGTAGATATTTTTGTTATCTCTCTCTATCGTTCTTCCATATTTATTGAGCCAATTGCGTCCGTTCTGCACGGAGCATCAATATTTGTGCTCATAGCTACAGACCTTGAGACGAATTTAGAAAGAAATTGTATAGCTACTTAATTTTTCCAGTGGTCCACGTATTCGGCAAACACCTGACATCGGTGACTGTAGGTCGTGCCCTGAACAGAGACCAATGGCACAGCGTGCAAGTAACAATAGACGTGCACGGTGCACGACTCATCGCCAAAGTGGACCAGATGAAGGAAGAGGTGTACCTTAAGGTAAAGGACTTGCATTTAGACAGGATGATACAGCAGAGCGGTGAGCAAAGTAAAAATCCACCAATAGAACTGCATAAACAACCGCCCCTACCTCTCCGCTGCTAAAGCTCAGCTGCTCTGTGCTAGCACTAACCTAATAGTCGTATTGGTGATTTTTGTTTCTCATACGGGAGGACAGTCAGTTTACAGGACGGTGACGACCTGTCAGAGCAAAGAGAATAGAGCATTTTATTTTATCTTTGGTTAGAGTAAAAAAGGAAAGCGCCGAATGACGGACTCTTGATGTACTACAAGTTGCGGTGCTCCATGCTCCATCCTAGATTTGGACGACAGTGGCCTTTGATGGAGATGCTATAGTTTTTCAAACTCAACTGACCTAAAATTTATGTCTTTATACCCATTTATTTTTTATTTTTCAGGGTTTAAGTTTCGACACAAATTATGGAATAACTGATAACTTGACGTCTGTTATACTAATCGGAGGTAAGTTTTTTATCACAGTACTATTTCTATGTAATTAATTTGGATTAGATAGGACAATATTTTCCTCAACGCACCGTAATAGACTTACCTATTGCTCTAAGATATCGATCGACTTACGTGATTTTATCATTATATTATTTTTCTACGAATATCAGAATTGAAGACAAGAAATTAAAATGATAGTAAGGCGGCGGAATTGAAAAAAGTCGTCTAGTTTTGAAGTTGATGTGACTGGAGAGTATACTGCTGACAAGTGATATCGTTGTGATCGGTAGACTTTACTGAGTACGAAATAATGACTTGTCGCATTCTCAGACTGTGGGGGGGTTAACTATGACGTCACAAAGATCGCGGTCCCGGGTTTCAATTTTTTGACAATTTGTCTAGAACCCCTTATCCAATTTTGAAAAATGAGGTGTCGATTGAAAGCGTATAACATGCTGATTAAGATTTCTTATATGGTAAAAGTATAGTTTTGTTAGTTATTTTTTAATTAACTATAATGCAAAAAATACTTTTTTTTTACTCTCTTTTTTGATTTTTGTGACTCAAAAAGGCAATGAAAACGGCCACTTAGCTAAAAAATATGTTATATAAATCATTTAGCTACATTATCAAGCTATCTGTTGCTTTTGAAATTTCTACGATCGGATAATAAATAAGCAAACTACAAGAACATACCTGTAGGCGAGGAGTACCGCTTGACACGCGTTCCCATACATTCGGCGTCTACCAAATTACACCTCGCGCAAAATTCGTTTCAAGCAGATACACCTCTAATCTTATTCATCGTAACCTATCAATATTGGTATCATTTGAAAGTACCTAAAATTAAAGTCCTTTAAGAAACAATGTCAACCATTTTCTTAAAATCAATAATCGCCAGTCTACGGTGGTTACAAAGAAAAAAAGCGGGGATGCAATTTGACTGGTTCCCTAGGTTTGATACCCTAGACGAGTTTAAAAGGGGAGGTAAAGGTGACATATGGGTTGTTCTCTGGCCTGAAAGCTACACAGAGGGCCAGGGGAGGAAAAACTAGGGTTTAAGTTTAGTTTTAAGTTATTTTTTCTTTTATTTGTTGATTTTATTGTGTTTAATTTTTTTGTAATTTTATCAAGAAT